>NC_073696.1:161726517-161895292 GCF_029784165.1 Wyeomyia smithii | reverse complement strand
CGACCAATCATGGAGTGCAACTACGGGCAGTCTACCTAAGCTAAGCTAAGCTAACAAGAAACATTATCTTAAATCTTATTTACTAATCAATATTCCTTCAAAAGAGCGAGTAATGGCGCTATAACCATAAGCTTAAAATGCTAGGACTAGAGTTAGAACTCAGGTTCCAATCGTAACAGTTGAAGCGAGTAAAGGCGCTATATCCTTGGTTTTGAAACCCGAACATAAGGAGGAAATACCTATGTTCCATCCCAGCAGATTGGTCAACAAAAGAGTGTACTTTCTTAGCTTTTTCACTCCCAACGAATTAGGTATATTACTTCTTACATACGCATTGGTTGGTACGGATTGTCCCCGATCTTAGATTATTTTATATTGTGACGTCACACTCGCGCAGAAAATACCTTATGTTCCGTCACGCAGAATTTTGTCATACGGTACATTTTAGCTTAGTCCGAAAGACAGTAAGCCTTCTGTTGAAAGAAATGAAAAAGAGGTAGAGTGTAGAACCGGGACACGGCCGCTTGCCGCTGTCCCCCAAAACAAGATCATTTGTAAAGAAAGCAGGAAAGATCTTGAAGAAAGAACGCGAACGGTTCTGCTATGCAAGCGTTGGCGATAGCATTTTGCCTTCCGCGATGAATAGTCACCAAAGCCACCGAGGCATTGAATAAACAAAAATAAAGAACTCGACAAACGGTAGCGTCGCTCAGCGTCGCTCATGCTCACGCGCGGGTTCTTTGCGCTCACGCTAGCGCACGTGTTAGGAAACACATGCTATGGCGCTCTCAATCAGAATGCCCAATATGTACTAAATGTTAAGCACAAGAAAGAGACAGGCCAACAAATGCCATAGGCTAGTATAGAACAGCTAGGTATGTGGTAATAGGATCGAAGGGGACAAGCCTTTCGCTCTGAGTTACCTGCAGGGTATAATTAAGCAGTGATGTACAAAATAATAGTTAATTATCATCAGCTCTAATCTGGTGTTTTAATTCCACGCCAATTGCGCGTACAGGGATACCTAGAAGAAGAAGTCCCTGGTAGGATATACTCTACATTAATTGGTGACAGCGTAAAAAAGAACTCACGCCATTTAGTTTGGTAGGCTAGTGGCAAGAAAGAGTGAAAGTTTGTGTATATGCGGTAAAAAGTTAAAAAAAAGGGAAAAAAGTAGAACTCAAAGTTATGTGAATTTACAGAACTTATAAACCGTCGTAGTGTCACGTGACCCCTCGAAAAGGATCACGGAGGTGTGAAAACAAAATTAAAAAGAAGAAAGAACCCGCAATTTGCGATTTAATATTAATTAGCTAAACAGTTGTGAAGTGAGTGAGATCGTACATTAGAAGACACTTTTAAAGTTGTGCAATTCGAAAAAAAAAACATGGAAAAAATATAAACACAGGCAGTAAGTGACTTATCAACAATCAAATTTGAACGATCGGCCAGCCAACTGTGAATTTTCGAAGTTACATACTGAGAATTAAAGGTGAGATGTCAACGACGATGACCGACTCTGTTCCAAGGATACTCGGGTGAGTGAGTCTTTTCCTTTTTGACACCCAGCACATTGCAAAAGCTAGAGTTGAGGGTTTTTTTTTTCTTTACTTAAAAAGCGGGTGTAATTCCTTCAGAAACACAGTAAGAAAAATTTGGGTTTAAATAATATCGCACATAATTATTAATAATAATCGTGGTGCATCAGAAGCAGCGGGAGTTTTAAACGGGAGAATATATTTTTTTAAGCAAGACATGCAATATTCGAATTCAATAGCTGTCTAATGAACACGTAATATATCGTTCAACGTAGAAAAATTTATGAATTTACAATAATTGAAATTGTAAACGAAGGGAGCGATAAATTCAACTAATAGCGAATTTCTTTATTCCACTGTGTGCGGGCAAAACTGCCGAGGAATAATAAAACGTCATCGCCATTTAAGACGCAAGTAAGAAAGAGATGCCAGATAATTGCTTACGAACTTAGCACGTGCGGTGGTCGGTTGAAGCTGACAAATTTTACAGTGCGCTTCGGGCAGCACGGCAAGTCAAAACTGGGTCAAAATCGAGCGAATAAAGAAGGGTTTTGACAGCAGTTAGTGCGCTTCCAGGTCAAAACGAGGTGAGCTGGTGGAATAAAGAAATTCACTATAAGTATAAGCCATTCAGGAGCAATTGACGATAAGAGAACGACGGAAAGACACACATTAAGAAGCACAAGCGATCTCGGACACTACATTAGGTGAAATACATCGTGTCAGATTATTCCCCATAATTACAACAGGGTTCCTCATTGGTTCATAATTATTTTGATTTACTGGTTCTATCAAGTCTACTTGGGTCGAAAGGCCAGTTTGTATAACAATCAATTCGGGCCGCTGCTGCGCGGGTGATTTTATTTTTTCAAACGGCAAGCATTGAAGCTCTCGGCACGCCTGAGCGCACGCTAGAGACTTTTTTTTACTCAACGTAATAATAAAAGCGGCAAAGCGGGGAGCAAACGGACGGCAACACCGCTGGCAAAACGAATTATAGAACGAAAACGGACACTCGCAGAGTTGCGAACATAATTATTTCAACTGAGAGTTCTAGCATACGAGTGGCCATACTGCAAGTACGGAAATTAGAGGCTACGTTATCGCTATCAAAAATAAAGAAATATAAAAAGAGCGTGAGAGCGTAAGTATGAATAGCGTGCACACACGTTGCTTACAAAAGCTAGTCAGTTGTACTAATTTTCTGGTACACTGTTTCTGTTTATGAATTTTGCAGTGTTATTGCGATCAGCTGTGCCAGCCACGGCCAAGGTCGTATTTTGTAAGCATCTATTTTAATGGCCGATGGTAGAACGTTCTGCTAGCATAAGCAAAACGAATCCAGTAGCGATGAAATGTTAAGTTGGTCAAAGAATAAAGTGGATCAATAAGCGCAACGCGCGCAGCAGCAACGCCGGGGTAGAATGTTAACAGACTGCAAAGATGATGAATGTTGTCGTAAGGAGACAGAAGTTACAATATTATGGATAAGAAGGGCACCTTATGCCATTTAATTTGAACATTTACAATTTTTGATTAGTTTTAAAACTGGTTCAATTACACTATACGAAAATGATTATTTTAGCTCAGAAATAACAGGAAAAAACTTAATAATAATAGTAGTTTAATTAATTAATAGAGATAAACGTTGAAGCTTTGACACCAAATGGTTCGAATCTTGGTGTTTAGATTTTTTGATGGCGCGACGAAGAAATTAGAGTTGGTCACGCCACGTTATCACATCTGGTCAACAGAATCGTTAGTGATATCTAGTAGAGGTGGGCAATCCGCTCACGAACTGATCTAAAGAGCTGGTTTTTCAAAAAGAGTGAGTGATCTATCGCTCTTTTTAAAGAGCGGTAACTCACCCCTTACTTCAAGCAAAAAGCTGAAGCTGATTTTGTTGAACAGATACCGCAAGCGAGCACCGATGGAAAAAAATCGCTTCTAGCGACTAATGAATACGTATAAACCAAGCCTATGATGCGTTGACATCGTCGTCAGTGTGCGAGTTATTCTTATTCTTCGCACATTTGCAAACAGACCTCCATGGTAGGTGAATAACGAAGATCACAAAAGAGCACCATATAAAAAAAAATCGTTACTGGTGCACTCTCTCCGCCTTCCTTCTTACGACTTTTCATCGTGGGAGCACGCAATATATGTTATTCTCTACCCAGTAAGAATTGTTAGGCCGATGTCGGACCAATTCGCGTCCGATTCTCCGATAGATCGGTCCTACAACGGGTCGACATTTCGCTCAACATCGGTCCAATGTCGTGCTCAAATGCAACAAAAATGTCGGACCAGGGTTCATTCGCTCCTAGGGGTTCATTCGTCTTCTTGCGTCGCGGGCGGGAGGGAAGTTTAGTTGTGTTTGTTTTGAAGCAAGTCCGGTGCGGCTGGCATGCGGACTTGGTCAAAACAAACACAACCAAACTTCTCCTGCCGCAAAGAGATCACGATGGCGGGGTGTGCGATTCAATCTTCATTGTATGCGACGCAGCAACGGCGGTGTGCAGGTTGCTTTGTTTTGATTATTTTGATAGCGGGGTTTTGGATTAGAGCGCTTCATTTATTTTAGGATGGTGCATGATTAATTATTTTTATCCACTATATAAAAATGGATTTACGTAACGCAGATTTTATTGATATTATTCCCGCCGTTACTGAGGTGCACAATAACCACCATCATTTTAAATCAAGAAAGTAAGCGGTGACATGTGCGTTTTATTGCAATAAAATATTTGTAGAGTTCGGAACAATATATTTGTGAAACATTTAGGGTATCTTAATAATAAAATTGTGATATCATTCACATAACGTAAAACGTGGTGGCGGGGCTGTGCGATTCAAACCTCATTGTGTGCGATGCAACAACGGCGATGTGCAGGTTGCTTTATTTTGATTATTTTGATAGCGCAGTGTTGGATTAGAGCGCTTCATTTACTTTAGGATGGTGCATGATTAATTATTTCAATCCACTATATAAAAATGGATTTACGTCACGCAGATTTTATTGATATTATTCCCGCCGTTACTGAGGTGCACAATAATCACCATAATTTTAAATCTTTCTAAATCAAAAAAGTAAGCGGTGACATGTACGTTTTATTGCAAGTAAATATTGATAGAGGGCAAAGCAATATATATATATATATATATATATATATATATATATATATATATATATATATATATATATATATATATATATATATATATATATATATATATATATATATATATATATATATATATATATATATATATATATATATATGGCAGAGCTGTATGCCACCACGGGTCGGTATTTGGCGATTACCGTAGGCCACGGAAGTGCTAACTGCAAGAACGCAGTCCCGGACCATCAGCGAGAGCTAGCCTAGGTTGTGGTGAGACTCAGGCATTGGGCCGCCGAATTCTCACAAAAGCCACATTATCCGGAAGCAGCTCTGACGGAGCGAATAGTGCCGCTCCCACCACCCAAATGCACTAATTCGCCCATTGGGATTGATGCCAGTAAGTTCCCAATTACGGTAACTGGTCGCAACGCCATATGATAAGAGTCGGATTTCGTTTTCGTACCACGATTCTGGGCTGGCACCTGCGCCGAGCTCTCTTAGTAAGGTCGTGTGACAACGGCTTGAAACGGCGAGACAACAACCGGTGCAGGGGTCTCCGTCCCGTAAAACCTGGCAGGCCTTCCAGTACGTTCCAAATTCATTGCCCGGTGGGAACCGGGCAGGAGTGGGATCAGATGTCCTTTCCTGACTTGCGCCGGTCGGGGGTGTCATAGTTGCTCATAAGGCGCTATGGCAGCCGCCCCTAGCCATGGCCTCACTGCTTCGGCATAGACTACCCTGGGACCAGATAGGCGACCACTCCAGTATGGATAAGGATAGCGGCTGGAAGGGGGACCCACTTAACAAAAATGAATAATGAACATAATGAAGATCAACAATTGGGCGCAGATGGGTTGAAAAACCCGTTTGCACGAGGAGGCATCCAGAGGTCTCCGCCGAGAAAGGCGGAGATGGATGCAGTAAAGGACGCCTGCGAAGACGGCAAAGGCAGTACGCCTACCGGATCGACGCAAGACATCGCAGTGGCTGGTCCACTGTTGATAAAGGCGGTCGGAAGACAGCGAGACACGCTACCGAAGGTAGTAGCGCTGTCGGAGCAGCTCGATGCCATAATCGAGTTTGCGAAAAGTCGCACCAACACGACGAGGTACCTGAAGCAGGCTCTCTACATGCTTCGGTCCTCCGTCGATGCTGCGAAGAAGGAGCACGCCGAGCTCAAGGCAAGAGCAATGGCTGCAGAGAAGAATGCAACGGAGGTGACCGGAAGGGCGAAGAAGTCGGTCCAAACGGACACCTGCATGTTTGCAGCGGTTTGCGCCTCCAGGTCAGCCGCAAAAAGAGCAAGGCAGTCTCCGGGGGAAGCCCCCGAGAACAGCAAGAAACGGTTGGTTGTGCTAAGCCCGCGAGATAGCACACCAACGGCCTCCAAGTCCGCCGAAAAGTCTGCCGAAGTGGCAGCTACGGGAAACCCTTGGGTTACCGTGGGAGGAAGGAAGCGCCAAAAAGACAGCAAGCACAACGACGAGAAGGCGACAAATCGCCCAAAAATGGGAAAGAAGGCGCGAAGCAGGGGCGACGCCCTCATACTCAAGACGGAGGGGTCCAAGTACTCCGAAGTCTTGAAGAAAATGAGAGGCGAAACCCAGCTCAAGGATCTGGGAGCGGATGTGCGGACCATCCGTCGTTCTCGCACCGGCGAGATGATCCTTGAGCTTCGTAGGGATGCTAAAAACAAGGGCGCTGCCTACAAGACGGTAGCCGAGCAGGTCCTCGGGAAAGATGTGCAAATTCGGGCACTCACCTCAGAGGTGACTCTCCAGCTCAAAAACCTGGATGAAGAGAGGTGCGATATTGCACAGGCCCTCAAGGAGAAGTGCGGAGTGGAAGTAGCCACTGGGGTAATTCGCCTCCGAAAGGGTCCAGCGGGGACCCAGGTGGCCACTTTCCGGCTTGCATCGGCCGATGCAACTCTGGCCCTGAAGACAGCCAAACTTAAGGTTGGCTGGTCAGTATGTCCCCTGAGCATACTCCAGCAGCCGGACGTTTGCTTCAGGTGTTTCGAGGGAGGACACAAGTCCTGGACCTGCAAGGGGCCCGATAGGAGCCAGTTATGTAGGCGTTGTGGTGGTGCTGGCCATAAAGCTCAAGACTGCGGGGAGCCTCCCAGGTGCTTGGTATGTACTGGAAAACGGGACGCCAAGCACTTTATGGGAGGCCCACGGTGCCCAGCCGGTAAGGCGGCCACGAAACCACGGGCGTGAGGGTGACACAATTGAACCTGAACCATTGCTATGCGGCACAGCAGCTGCTATACCAAGCAGCGTCTGAGTCGCGGTCGGACATCGCAATCGTATCGGACCCCTACTGCATTCCTCCCGGAAACGGTAATTGGGTTGCAGATAAGTCCAGTACGGCGGCCATATGCACGACCAGCAAGTTCCCGGTTCAGGAGGTTGTGTCAACCTCAAATGAAGGATACGCGGTTGCCAAGGTGGACGGAGTGTTCTACTGCAGTTGTTATGCTCCGCCGCGTTGGTCTATCGAAAGGTTCACCCAGATGGTCGATTTGTTATCTATGGAGCTGACGGGACTAACACCCTTAGTAGTGGCGGGCGACTTCAACGCTTGGGCTGTTGAGTGGGGAAGCCGCCGCACGAACCGGAGGGGTCAGATCTTGTTGGAAGCTTTGGCAAAGCTCAACCTAGATCTGGCCAACGTTGGAACCAAGTGTACTTTCAGCAGAAATGGTGCGGAGTCGATCATCGACGTGACGTTCTCCAGCCCAGGACTGATCGTGAACTGGAGGGTAGACGATGGCTACACCTATAGTGACCACCAGTCGGTCTGCTATAGCGTAGTCCAGAACGTGAGGCGGCAGGCGACGGGTAGAGCCAATACTCCGACCGTCCGCGGGTGGAAGACATCGCATTTCGATGCCGAGGTATTTGCAGAAGCAATGAGAAGAGAGCGCGAGGGGGGCAGTTGGCTCCGCCCGAGTGCTGACCAATTAGTTGCCACATTATCGCGGGCGTGCGACGCCACCATGCCTAGGACCCGCCAACCTAGGAATGGTAAGTCACCGGTATACTGGTGGACCGACGCGATAGCGGACCTCCGTAGCGCGTGCCTCCGTGCAAGACGGATGTTGCAACGTGCACGTACCGATGCACAGAGGGTAGAGCGTCGTGTAGTATTCGGATCTGCAAGATCGGCGCTTAAAAGTGCGATAAAGGCGAGCAAAAGGGCCTGCTTCGATAGGCTATGCGCGAGTGCCAATACGAATCCGTGGGGCAACGCCTACAGAGTCGTAATGGCGAAGACCAAAGGCGTGTTGGCGCCTGCAGAGCGATCACCAGCGATGCTGGAGCGTATCATCGAGGGACTCTTTCCACGACACGAGCCAAATCCTTGGCCTCCGGTTGCTGAGTCTCACGTCCGACGTTCCAGTATCTCAGACACAGACCAGGGATGGTCGGCCAACCTGCCGGGCATCCAATCCGTGAGAGACGGCAGCCGTGCAGAGGTTGTGGAGGAGGTAAGGGTTACGAATGAGGAACTCATCGTGATCGCCAACTCCCTAAAGGTGAGCAAGGCACCGGGACCGGATGGAATCCCGAACTTGGCCATCAGGACGGCCATGAAAGTGGCCCCCGATCTATTTCGAGCAGTCATGCAGAAGTGCCTGGATGACTGCCTCTTTCCGGACAGGTGGAAGCGACAGAGATTGGTGCTGTTGCCGAAGGCTGGGAAACCGCCAGGGGACCCATCGGCATACAGACCTATCTGTCTGCTGGACACTACGGGCAAGGTGCTTGAGAGGATTATCCTCAACAGACTGGTGAAGTACACAGAGGGTGTAAACGGTCTGGCAAGTAACCAGTTCGGCTTCCGGAAAGGTAGATCCACGCTGGATGCTATTCTCTCTGTCACCAAGACGGCAGAGGTAGCACTCCAGCGTAAGAGTTGGGGCATTCGCTATTGCGCAATCGTCACGCTTGACGTGAAGAATGCATTCAATAGCGCCAGTTGGGACTCCATAGCGCTCGCGCTTAGGAGCATCCACGTACCGGTGTCGTTGTACAAGATTTTGGAAAATTATTTCCAGAATCGGGTACTAGTTTACAACACGGAGGAGGGTCAGAAGTGCGTCCCAATCACCGCAGGGGTACCGCAAGGTTCCATCCTGGGCCCGGTGTTGTGGAATGTCATGTATGACGGGGTGTTGAAACTAAAGTTCCCTGTAGGGGTTGTGATCGTCGGTTTCGCAGACGACATCACGCTAGAGGTCTACGGCGAGTCGATCGAAGAGGTCGAGTTGACGGCCGCGCACTGCATACGCAAGGTCGAAGACTGGATGCACTCTAGGAAACTGGAGTTAGCGCACCATAAAACGGAGGTTACGGTTGTGAACAACCGCAAATTAGAGCAACAGGCGGTGGTCAGAGTCGGTGACTGCACCATTACCTCAAGGCGTTCCTTGAAGCTCTTGGGGGTTATGGTTGACGATAAGCTCACATTTAAGAGTCACGTCGACTATGCCTGTAAGAGGGCTTCAACGGCCGCTGCAGGACTATCTCGAATGATGTCCAATAGCTCAGCGGTATATAGCAGCAAGCGTAAACTTCTTGCCAGCGTGGTTTCGTCCATACTTAGGTATGGTGGGCCAGCGTGGTCCAAAGCGTTAGGTACCAACAGTCATCGTCGAAAACTGGAAAGTACCTACAGGCTCATGTGCCTGAGGGTTGTGAGCGCGTACCGTACAGTGTCATACGACGCAATCTGCGTCCTGTCCGGCATGATGCCTATCAGCATAGCCATTAAGGAGGATGTAGAATGCTTCGATCAACGTGACACAAGGGGTATACGAGGCACCAGAAGGTCATTCTCAATGGCAGCAGAAATGGTCCAATTCCGGTGAAGGGTAGATGGACGCACCGACTTATTCCGGACGTATCCGGATGAGTCGGGAGGCGCCATGGAGCCATGGAGAAGTTAACTTCCACTTGACACAGATTCTGTCAGGTCATGGTTGCTTCAGGCAGTATCTACACAGATTCGGGCATGCGGGGTCCCCCATGTGTCCCGAGTGCGCGGATGCGGAAGAAACTGCTGAGCATGTCTTCTTCGTGTGCCCTCGTTTTGTGCATGCGCGGAGCGACATGATGGTAGTGAGCGGGCCAGACACCACTCCGGACAACCTAGTTCGGAGGATGTGTAAAGACCCAAACATTTGGAGGGCGGTTTGTACAGCCGCCTCTCAAATAGTTTTAGAATTGCAAAACAGGCGACAGGTTGACCACCGACACGCCAGTGTTAGCTAACGGCCAGTCTCCAGGTTAGTTAGCTAAGTTAGCAAAGAGATCTATAGAACCAAGAGGGTGCACAGAGCACAAAAGCCGCTCCCCGAAGCAATACCTAGCGGTGGTCCCGGGGAGTATTATGGGCTGGAGACTGGAGGGGTTTTAGTGGGTCCGGTCACTGATTCAAACCAACCCCACACTCCCTGAGGTTGGTCACCTCAGGGGTTTGGATGCAAATTTCCCCTCCACCTGAAACAAAAAAAAAAAAAAAAAAAAAATATATATATATATATATACATATATATATATATATATATATATATATATATATATATATATACATATATATATATATATATATATATATATATATATATATATATATATATATATATATATATATATATATATATATATATATATATATATATATATATATATATATATATATATATATATATATATATATATATATATATATATATATATATATATATATATATATATATATATATATTCGTGAAACAGTTAGGGTTTTTTAATAATAAAAATTTCAATAATTATTCACATAACGTTAAACGTGGCAGCGGGGCTGTGCGATTTATACCTCGTGGTGTGCGACCCAGCTACGGCAGGGTGCAGGTTGCTTTGTTTTGATTATTTTGATAGCGCAGTATTAGATTAGAGCGCTTCTTGTGTAAGATGGTTCATGAGTAATTGTTTTTATATACTATATTAAAAAGGAAATTACGTAACACAGATCTTAATGATATTATTGCCGCCGTTTCTGAGGTGCACGATAAGCACCATCATTTCAAATCGTTCTAAAACAAGAAAGTAAGCAGCGACATGTACGTTTTATTCGAAGAAAATATTCGTAGAGGTCGAAGCAATAAATTTGTGAAACAGTTAGGGTTTTAATACTTTATATTATGATATCATTCGAATAACGTAAAACGTGGCGGCGGAGCTGTGTGATTTACACCTCATTGTGTGCGACCCAGCAACGGCGGGGTGCAGGTTCTTATTTTGATTATTTTGATAGCGCAGTATTAGATTAGAGCGCTTTATTTATAGGACGGATCATGATTTATAATTTTTATCTGAGGTGCACAATAACCATCATCATATTTAGTCGCTCTAGATCAAACAAGTAAACGGTGACATGTACGTTTTATTGCAAGAAAATATTCATAGAGGTCGAAGCAATATATTTGTGAAACAGTTAGGGTTTTTTAATAATAAAAATTGTGATATCATTCACATGACGAAAAACATTGATAAAAACCTGGCTTTTTTTCGTTCAACTTTAAGTGTGTCAAAATCAAACAGTGCCAAAAATGAACCGTACTAAAAACGAAACGTGCCGAAATCGAACGGGGTCTGTAATAGGTATCTGATTAATATATAAAGAAAAATATGCAAAGCCATGACTTTTGATGCTTGATTTACCTCTAAATCAAAATCTGAAACGATAATATGTGTTTTTTCTATATTAAAATGTTTTTTATTGTTTCGGATAGACACGTGTGGAAAAATTATGGTATTTTCTTCATTTACAGGACTACGTAAATCATTTACAGGACTACGTAAAACATGCAAAATCATGGCTTTTGATGTTTAACATACCTCTAAATCGAAATTCAAGGCGATGATGTGATTTTTCTTTCAAAACAATGTTCGTTGATGTTTAAAAAAGACATTTGAGGAAAAACGACAGGTATCTGATTATGAAAAATTAAGATAATATTCACTACATAAAATATTCATAATGATGATACTTAATGCGTAATTCAAAGCGATGATATCCAGTCAGGTTTTTTTACGTGGTTGTTTTATACGCGGATTTTTTAATTAACGCGGTTTTTTACGCGGATTTTTGAATAACGCGGTTTTTTTACGCGATACCGCGCTAATTCAAAAAAAAATTTCGCGAATTTCCGAATTAACGCGGGTTTGGAACCAGAAACGTTTAAGTGTTAATCTAGTAAAAGACTTAGTCCAAAAAATGCTCTCCGCCCACCGAAAGATCCGGAATGACCTACAAAGAGGACAATTTTAAATACTGGTTCTAGAGCGTCTCGGGTTTTTTCTAAAGCCCTTCTTGCTGGACACCTTTACGCGGATTTAAAAAAAAACGGGTTTTTTACGCGGATTTTTGAATTAACGCGATTTTTTTTACACGGATTTTTGAATTAGCGCCGTGGTTTTTTTTCTACGCGGATTTTCGGTGTTTTACATTGAATCTTAGGGAAGAAATTTGAGGATATCTGACAAATGAAGAAAATATGGAGATATATTGCAAATAATTGAATCTGAGGAAAAAAAAGATAATTATAAAACTACGTAGACATGCAAAATCTTGAATGTTAGTAGGCCTTTAATTGATTAATTTTAATCACATCAAACTGTTTGTTTCAAATATGCACGCGAAGTGATGTTTTTGAGTATCCATATTTGACGCAGGAAATATTAGTACGGTCAGTTTTTATTCCGCGGTTTTTTACGAGTTTTTTCAACACGGATTTTTGAACTAATGCGGTTTTTCACGCGATTTTTTATGCTTCACAGCGCACTAGATGCGACATTATACGCATTGTGCATAAGGGTAGAAAAACCAAATTTCTCAAGTCATTGTTTTTGATTTTCAGCTGGAACTGTAATATATGACAAATAAATGTGTGCGACACATCTCGGACTCATGAAGATATTTTCATTAAATACGTAACTACAAACATTGTAGCAATCATGATTAATCTTGAAGATTATTAGACCTAAACTTATGAATGATAAAAAAACACATCCCACATCAACTCCAGCTGTCATATTTTTATTTTGTGATGGTAATTCCCGGTTTCTCGCGAAAAGCCCAAGGTGATCAAATTCAATCCAATCTGAGTGTTTTCAGAAACAGAATGATACCCAGCCGTGCAATGTCCGGGGTAGTGCCGTGTTGCAGTCGTGCGAATGAAAAATATAGTTGCCGGCGATATTTTGTGCTTCCCGGAGAGTTCACGGCAGCAACTTGCGAAGATGTGACTATGTGGCAGTGAAATATTTTGTTTTTTTTTTGCATTCGCGCCACGGCTTGGACTCTGCCCGAAAGTAGTGGGAATAGCGCTAAATTCGCATATAACTTTGTGTAAGCAATCCGAAGGTGAATAGGTATGACAAGAGTGGATAGATAGAGTGGCGCAGAGTCTGAAGCAAAATAAACCAAACGAACCAAACGACCAAAGTAAACAAACTTTACTACTACGCTAGACTTGTCGGAAGGGGTATTATGATCATTAAAAAAAAGTTTACAATAAATTGAGTTTTTTATTCTTGTTTATTTTTAACATTTTAACATTTAAAAAAGCGTACAATATATTGAATTGAATTTATTTTTTTTGTTTATGTATATGTACACAGCATTTCAATTGTGTAGGCTTGCTTGCTCGATCGATGTCGCAATCGCGGAATCGTTCGTGTCAGTCTAAAAAGTAAAATAAAGTGAAAACGTAAGCAACTGTTCTCATAACGGAAACATTGAGATTTTACCTAAGCTTTCCCGCTGAAGCAAGTCTACCGATCCCGTTGAACCGTTCTGAACCTTTCAGTTGATCGTTGGACCATACTGTAATGCTGTTAAGAGTTTCCACGGAACAGCTTGGAGGCAACAATTCATCATCGGCAGCAGTCCCAGCAGCAGTAGCAATAGTCCCAGCAGCAATAGTAGTCCCAGCAGCAGCAGTAGTCCTAGCAGCAGCAGCAGTTCAGCAGCAGTAGCAGTTTTAACGTCTTTTGTTGTTTTGTTGTTGAATCTACCACCCGCAATAATTTTACCTTGAAAAACATTGCAAGTGACCTCTAAATGTATATAAAAAATGCCTCAAATATGGCTGTGAAGATACATAAAAACCCCTCTTTTCATCGTAAAAATGACAAACACAGTGTTTTCATTGTTCTGAACAATAATATTTAATGTAGAATTGATGTATTTACAATAAAAAACATAGTCAAATTATGATAAAGCAATGTACAATTACAGCAACCGCTAAGGTTTTTTGATGTTACTGTTTTCGGGTGCTCTCGTACTGGTTTCTTTCACTTGAGTTTGGCATCGGAAATATTGAAACACACCAGGTATAGGTCTCAGCTTCCTGTTG
This sequence comes from Wyeomyia smithii, assembly GCF_029784165.1. Taxonomy (NCBI): domain Eukaryota; kingdom Metazoa; phylum Arthropoda; class Insecta; order Diptera; family Culicidae; genus Wyeomyia; species Wyeomyia smithii. Next base: position 161,881,217 of record NC_073696.1, on the reverse strand, counting down.
TACAGAACATGAACCTATTCAAAATGACAAAAAACATTTTATTCATCACTTGCAATTATTTTCTAGTTTACTTACACTGCAAAGTCGGGTGTTTTCGGTAGTAAAATAATCTGCTGAAAGACAGCAAAAGTCCATACGTAGCTTAGTTACTATCGGATTCTTTGGAAACTTCACTTGTAATATGTTTGTTTAAAAAACGACTGGAACGGTTAGTTTAACGGACTTATCGGCTTAATCAGTGCGTGTATACAAGCAAAAACGATTTGTTTCTTCTTATTCCGACAGTTTCGGTGACTTTATTTCACCTTTTTCAAGGAGTCTAAAAATATACAATGTGTGTAGTTTTCCTTTTGTAATATGTTACATATCAGATGTTACATGATGGTATTACCTCGATTTATGTACATAGACCACTCTGTTCCGAAACAGAATTGCCATTCTGTTTCGGACGAAATTTCAACATGGTATAAATCAGCTTTAAAGTTCGATTTTTCAAAATTTTCTGGTCTTCTTACTTCAGTTTCTTGGGTAGATGCGGATACTGTGAAAAACTCATTTTGAAAAAAAAATGGTCTTTAGACCACTCTGTTCCGCAACGACTCATATATGGGTATACACGTGGGCGCAACTAAGGAAAATTTCTAGGGGGGGCTAGTTTTCATGTATGTAATTTTAAAAAACAGAAAAAGGAGTTTCAATATGCTTATTTAATAACGCTTAAAATAGTGTCGTAACAGCAGAAAAAATCACTTCGGGATAGAATCTCCGAAGATGTACCGAATATCTTGAACGCCAACCTCCTTCAGCAACACTGATTTGATATTGCGGAGAGCCAGGTTTGGTAAATGGCTGGGCAGTGCGTTTTAACAGCACACCCGTACTAGCTGGAAAAAAATAGACCCAAGTGTGGTTCAAGGCATAATGCCCTATTCCTACCTCCACGTGTTACCGACTAGGATACGAGCAACCAAGGGAAAACCGGTGAACCGGTGGGAACTTGGTCGTATGCTGACAGGAAAGGCGTAGTTGTTCTCCTTAGAGAGCAGCTTATGACTTGCAGCTATGACTTGCGGTGTCTCGCCAGCTACATCCATGGCGGCAGCCCCGTCGCGAGACTAGGCATCGCAGCCCTAGTAAGGCAGCATACTAAAATAAACATACTACGAAGAATCAAAAATTCAAAACGAATTGGAACAATAGGCAATGACCCAGCCGACGAAATTAGGACGACGATTAGAAGCTCGGTACATGTAACAGTAGATCGCTCAACGCCCCGGATGTCTGGATCAGCTAGAATCCCGCCACTTCGACATCTTGCGCTCCAAGAGGTTTGCCTGAAAGGAGAGAAGGTACGGTGGATTTGTGACCGCAAGGCACAGTACCACCGAAGCGGTGGCACAACCAATGAGCTTGGTAGCGGTTTTATGCAGGATGCAGAGTCGTGTGATGAAGTGGCAGGCAATCAGCGACAGGTTGTGTTTGTTGAGAATAAAAGGCTGGTTCTCTGTCCTCACGAAGGAAGACCTGATGCAGAGAAAGAAACGTTCTACGCACAGCTGGAGAAACTTTACGATAGCTGCTCGCGTAGAGACATCAAGATTGTCATTGGGGACATGAACGCAAGAAAAGACTTATATAAGCCGGTGATCGGCCCGCACAGTCTGCACACCGTGACGAACGACAACGGCCAGCTATGCACCAACTTCGCAGCTTCCAAAGTCCAAAGTCCCTTCCTTCCTCGACCAACGTACAGCAAAACAATTGACCACGTTCTCATCGACGGCCCGTTCTTCTCAGACATCACATACGTACGCACCAATCACAGTGCTGATCGGACATGACCACTTCGGTACAAAAAACTACAAAACCCTGATATAACCGGTAGTCCTCTACGAAAGTCCTCTTGGTGTTTTCGAACGGAATGGAGAGAACCCCATTGCGCACCTGGCGAAATAAAATAGGTTGCGGTGGACCGGTCACGTCGTAAGGATGCCGGACGACAACCCTGTGAAATCACTTCTCTTCAGCAAACCCTACCGGTACCAGAAAGTAAGGGGCGCAGCGTGCATGACTAGTTCTTAGCCAATGAATGACGACATGAGATTTGTGTTGATTTTGATGCTCTGATAAGTAGTATGGAATGTATTTATATTGAATACAATCATTCTCTGGGAAATTCTAGGGGGGGCTAAAATTATCAATAACTACAGTCACTGACTGCTTCTATTCGCATAATAGTCCTATGTAAAATTTGAGTGTTCTTTTGTTTGCGATAATGGGTCCAATTTAGGATGCATTTCAAGAATAGCCATTGAAAAGTAAGGTTTGATTCTCACAACCTCGATTTAAAAGGCTATTTTTAAGCACCACGCCAAAATGGACCCATTTCCGCAAAAAAAACAGGAAAGCATAGGAATTCAAAATAGGTCTATTATGCGAATAGCGGCAGCGCAGTCATTTTACTAAAACATAAATTTTCCAACGGCTCTCGCGAACGGAGGATTTTGCATAATTTACTTTTTTTTACAAAAATAATGATAGTTTTTCTAAAAAGTTTCGTTATTCGCGTAAAATATTTCGGTTTTTGTAGTAGGAAAAAAATATTGCTTCAAAGAAAATCCGTCGTTTCCAAGCATGCTATTATTGTTATAAACGAGCCTGTCTAAAATTCAATCCGGTTGATGGTTCTTCAAAACCAGTGCTTACCACAGCCACATTTTCTTGGAAAAAATAGTTTCGAGATAATCGTGGTATGTGGCGCGCAGCAGCAGATTACGCGCTTGCAATAGCTGGCATATCGGTTCTACTGCTCAGACGTTTATGATTTTCTTTTTAAATATGCTCTAGTCGAAAAAATCTAAATGTTTTTAATGCTTTATCTGAAGGTACATGTCCTTTTAGAAAATGCAATAAAGAATATTTCAATTTGTTTACCTAACACTAGTGTATAACCCCTAATAGTAAATACAGATTATTTTAGTATATTAGTACTTTCACTTATACGTGACTTTATCTATTTTGAAAATGCAAAAAGCTATAATTCAAATATTTTTTTCGTGTTCAGGACGTTACTGCGATGTACTCCAACATTGAGCAATTTCGAATAGGTATTATGTAACATTGGTGTAACACCGATTTACCAACAACAAAAAGTACAAAAAGCAAAAATTTTTGAAGCAGTGTTTTCGGACACTCGGTCTTTCGAAAGATTTAAAAATGAATTTCAAAACGATGTAAAACGAGCTTGCCATTGGGGTCAAATCAACGAATTGGCACTGCCGTACCAAGAGCCTGAAAATGGTCTCGAACAGAATTCGGACATGCAAAATGTGTCGAAAACAATATTGATTACGATTTTTTCAAAGTTTGAAAATTGTTATTTGCGAACAATTTGAAATTGTTCATGGCGAATTCCTGATTTCCACGAGAATTCGTTCGCTTTCCATGGTTGTAACCGATATTCGGTTATTCCGATTGAGTGGCTACCCTGATTATTGAAGAACAGTCAGGTTTTTTTTACGCGGGGGATACGTACCTCGTAAAAAACCGCGGTAATTTAGAAAATACCCGAGACGCTCTAGAACCAGTATTTAAAATTGTCGTCTTTGACAGTCATTCCGGATCTTTCGGTGGGCGGAGAGTATTTTTTGGACTAAGTCTTTTACTAGATAAACACTTAAACGTTTCTGGTTCCAAACCCACGTTGATTCGGAAATTCGTGAAAATATTTTTGAATTAGCGCGGTATCGCGTAAAAAAACCGCGTTAGTTCAAAAATCCGCGTAAATAAAACCTCGTAAAAAACCACGTAAAAAAACCTGACTGTATTACATACTATTTTACAATTAATAATGATGGAGTTCAGTTTGCTTCACAACTCTGTTAGTTTAAGCATTTTAAAAATTAGCATTAGCATTAGTGAAAATGTGAAGGCTATGGGACTATTTCAGCAGCAGACGAAGAAAGTCTGGTTTTCTACAGCATACTAATGCGAAACCTTCCGAAAAGCGACCTCTGTCGATGTGATGCAACACCGATACTCTAGTTATTTTTCTATTTTGTGTTCGTCATTTTTACTGTATTTTGTTAACCCTGGAAAGAAAATCATATTTTGAAATGTGTAAAAGAGTAACAATACGTCGAATTGACTCTCGGATTTCACATAATTGGAATACAATTGTTTCTTCAAAAACTATCATTGAATGGTCATTACAGTATTAACTCATCGATAAACAACAAACACCAGAACTCAGGTTTTAATATTTCTTTCTTTTCCATTTCTGTTACCATTTAAAGAAAAGTTAAAAGACAATTCAGAAACTAATTTGATTGGCATAGTGTCTTTGGAAAAGTTGTAGATAATTATTTCGACATATTAGCTGCGAAAATTTTTTTCAAAATATTGTTTTTTTTTTCAAAAGTATATAACTTTTTTTTCATAATTTCTCCATGAGCGGACAGTCCTCGATTAGGTAATTTTTTGTAGTTTTCATAAAAAATATGATTTCAATTGTTCTGTTAATATTTAAAAATTAAATAAATTTAAGTAAATTTTAAAAAAATAAAAAAAAATCCAGAGTAAAGATAAAATTATTATCTACAACTCTTCCGAAGACGTCACACCGATTAAACAAACGGTTTTGGCTCTAAAATATTTCTAATTTATAATACCTTTCCAATATAGCATTATTTATGGCTTCTCGAAAATGAGTCGTGTTTCAGTGTAGCACAAAATTGCGTCTTTTGCCCATAGAAACGTCTATGGAAAGTTTAAAACTGAGACATTTGTTGTGGAAGTTTCTTCAGATTGCGTCGAAGTTTATGTCTTTGAAATGACGAGCCGAACGACCGATTACATAACCTGAGCTCACCTTGTCCTAGAACAACATTTATTTTTCTAAGAAAGTGTTCGACGCTTGCACGTGAGAGTTTTCTTAACACTTCCGGTTTTTTTTTTGCAGAAAACAAGGAACATTTGTTTTTATTTTGGAAAATTTGGCAAAATCGACTGAAATAAAATTATTTAAATAGTCCTACATACGTTTTTGGTATGTAATAGCCATAAAAAATAAAATTGACTCCAGTCGATAGCAAAAATGTTGTTTCAAGAAGACCGCATTTAAAAAGTTTACTATTCCAAACTCGCTTTTCATGCGAGGGAAACGTAGCTTCAAAAAAAAAAAAAATCAAAAAAATCCTCGTGAAAATAGCGGGTAAATTCTGAACTCCGCGTGGAAAAATTTTATTTTTATTTTATTAAAATTTATTAAAATCTTTAATCTTGTCTGCCAAATACTTTTCGAAAGAGATTAAAAAGCGGTGTTATTTCCATCTGCAAAATACCATAAAAATCAAAAACAAAAATTACATAAACTATAAAAACCATATCGTGCAAGCAAACGGCTTTCTGGGCAACTCGAGTAAAAAAACGCGGTAATTTCAAAATATGCTGTATCAATTCTCAATTTCAAGCAATAGTTAAACATTCGCATACAAAAATGACTGATGGTCAATTGGTAGTTATAAAGATTTCAAGAAACAAATTTACTTTCCCCTTGATAAAAAAATACGTTTTGCTTTATTGCCAATAAAAAAAACGGTACCGATTGCCTTAGCATACTGAAAGTAATTTTTAATTTTTCCAATTTTGAATTATTAGAAAAAATGAAATGGTAAAAAACACATCATAATAGTTTCAGGAGCTAAAATGTAATAAATTTAAAGAAAATAAGAAAAAACATTTTAAGTTTAGTAAAGCGGGCAATGTATGTAGTTTCGCGGGAATGCGAAGCTGAACGGGAATAAAAGGTGTGACTAGACTTAGAAAAATTTTTCCCTCGTCCAGACGGGTCGCGAACCCGCAATCTCCGTTGTCTCCGGCAAGGTGTTTTAGCCAATTAAACTACTGGGTAAGGTTAACTCTTCCTAATGTCGAAGACTTAGAAAGTCCCGTCTGGACGAGGGAAAATTTTTTCTAAGTCTAGTCACACCTTTTATTCCCGTTCAGCTTCGCATTCCCGCGAAACTACATACATTGCCCGCTTTACTAAACTTAAAATGTAAGTCAATATGACAAAAAATGAAATTAGTTCGTAAAGAAAAAAAACATGCAATTTTTCTCATATTTAAGCTTTGTCACAGTTTGGAAAGCTAATCAATCAAAGTTTATTAAACATATCTACTTTTCTAGTGATAATTTATATAAGCATTAGACAAGGCTTTTTTTTTTTCAAAAAAGCAGTAAATTATTTTAATAGTAAATAGTTATAACAGTAATACAGATCGGGTTCAATTATCCCGTGAGTCGATTATCCGGATTTTTTTGCTGTTTGTTTTTATTATTTTAATTTAAAATTTTACCTCATCTGTTCGTTTCAGCATGTTTGTTACATGGCCGAGCTAAGTGAAACCAATCAGGGTCAAATTATGTTTATTTGTGCTATTCAAGAATTCACTTCTTGCTCCCACAGAAATAATTTCTAGTTACACCACTGTGTCATTCAAGTAACATAAGGAAAGAAAATAATAATTTCACGTTCGCTAACGGCAAACTTGTGAAGAACAATTTGGTGATTCGATTATCTGGAAAATTCGATTATCCGGAGTGAAAAAAAATTCGACACTTCGGCTAAATATTATACAGTCATACCTCGATATAAGGCAACCTCGATATAACGTAACTCGATATACGGTAAATTTCGACTCTATATAACGTAACTTTTTAAGATGTATTGAAATTGAAAATAAATGATACTGCAACTTTTTTTGGGGTATAAATTACTTCAAAAAATGTTTGTAGTAAGTTTTGAAACCAATGCGAAAGTTGTCCTAAACGGGTATGAGAAAGGTTTAAAAATACTAATAGGTGATGAGAAATGAATTTTCAAGCTCCTTCAGTAACAATTCACAGTCTTGCATCAATTAAAAAAAAGTTTTTTTGCTTGTTGAAATTTTCTCTAAATGGGCATAAAAAAAAGCAAAGCCTTGGTGCTACATTCCGATTCGGAACTTGACCTTCTGTTTACTATACACAGACTTCGCAGCCAACTGTTAAGTGTACAGGACAATTGCGGGGCTAGCGCTACGATCCTACTGACACTAAACTAACAGTCTCTCCCGAGTCAAGACTCGAACCTACGACGACTGGCTTGTTAGGCCAGCATCGTACCTCGAGACCAGCTAAGGAGGCTGCATAAATGGGCATAAAAAAGACTTAAAAATACTGATAGGTGATGGGAAATAGGTTAACGCGCATCTTTGAGTAACCATCAACAGTTTTGCATCAATTAAAAAAAACCGTTGCTTGTTGAAAATTGTCCTAAATCCGCATAAGAATGGTTTAAAAATACTAATAGGTGATGGGAAATAGGTTTTCACGCTTCTTCGAGTAATCCTTGTATCACTTGAAAAAAATATTTTTTTTGCTTCTGAAAATATTTCTAAATGGGCATGAGAAAGGTTTGAAAATACTGCTAGGTTATGGAAAATAGGTTTAAGCGCATCTGTGAGTAACCATTAATAATCTTGCATAAATTAAAAAATATTTTTTTAACGAAACGAAAATAAAAATAAAGTTGTATTATATCGAGGTATGACTGTATACAAAAGCGAATTTTCCATTGATTTATAATCAATGTTTGAAATCAAAACAATCAAAAGTCCACTTATCAATGGCTAAGAAGATTATTCTCCAAAAACACTAACCTGACGAGTGCAATTGCACTAAATATTGATGTAGATCACTCGATCGTTGAAAAAATCACCACATCTTGCTGAAAACCACCAAAAAACCAAAACAACACACTTGCTGGTTTAGATGGAGAAAAACACTTGCTGGTTGCGAACCAGCATTCCTTTTTTATATAGCTTGGACTAAATCCAAGCTACTTTTCCACTTTTCCACAAACATCACACTTCACCCCCCCTGAGTTTCACAATTCTATTCACCAGAATATAAACAGTTTTTCACACTGCTGCATTGCAGCATACTTGGCACCGGGAAAAACTACGCACTGTTTGCCAGCAGCCCGATTAACACTTCCGACACTTAAGATTACGCCGCGACAATCAAAACACGCGAATACAAATTTCTAACGCGACACGAAATAATCCAACTTTTATAACAACTCGATTGAAAATTAAAAGTGCATGTTTGATGGTAATGCTACCGTATAAAAAAAGCGAAACAAGCAAGCAAGCAAACAAAAGCGCGTTGCTCTAACTCGAGTCTGTACGCGATGACAAAAATGAACGTTCAACACATACACATCGTGTCAAATACATGCAACGTACGAACGCAACGTCGTTTTGCTATCGGAGAATGAAGAGCGTTTTTATGCGAACCAACCCAGTCAGAATTCCCTGGAACGCGAGTCGGACCATCGGACCCATCTCTCTCAGAATTCATGCGGGTTGAACGAAATTCGCTCGAAATACACGATCTCTCGTATTGGTGTGTGCGCTGGACGCTCTATTTCTGTTTTTTTCGTCTTTCTCTTTTGGCGCCGGGCATATTCTTTCGGTTTTTTGACGTTGACTAACGTCTATATCAAAGTTAGGCCCCTGAATTTGAAAATCTAGTAATTCAACCAGGGAAAACCAGAGAAAAGTGGTCAGGTTTTGAGCGCTTTTTTTGCAGTCACCTATAATCAGGTTTTCGAGGTTTTGGCATCAATCGATCAGAAATTCTTTTACGGTTAAATTTATGTAACAAAAACAAACTATTGTTTGAGATACACTATTGAAAAATTGGTAATTAATATCGATTGTCTAAATCATACCGCGCAGCCAATCACTACCTCTCTTCCCAAGCACAGTCGACACTAACGGATACAATCGATCTGACTTTGTTGTTATTGTTGTTGTCACTTTCTGTTTCCGATGTTTATGCTGCTGCTAGCGGAAAAAACCTTGCAAATATGCATCTTTTTGTTGGTGTTAATTTTACGACAGCGGCCGGCGCATATAATTTTAATTCCAAAACCGCACCAGTGACATGCGGACGCTAGGTGATAGCAGCTGAAAGGAGGAAAGACAAAAGAGTACCGGTCATCTCGTGCCGGTTTCACCCGTAATGCTGGTGGCTTTTAGTAGTAAATGGCTACTGCAAAACACTTAAATGGCTGGAATTCTGGACGGACTAACCAAAAACAAGGATATATTCGGCAACTGGCCCCTTTTGGTGCCTCGAAATTGTGTAATAGAAGCGGCTAATTGAATTTTTTGTTTTACCAAATGCTGCTGCTAGCGGAAAAAACCTTGCAAAAATGCATGTTTGTGTTGGCGTTAATATTACGACAGCGGCCGGCGCAGCTTTCAAGAAACATTTGTCTCTACCATTCCATCATCAATGTAGCCCCTCCTTCTTTCTAATTATCTGACGAAGCCTTGGTATAAAACGTATCGTTCGAACGTTTCACCCCATCAGTTTCATTATTAAACCGTACCGGATACATACGGACGCTCGGTGTTAGCAGCTAAAAGGAGGAAAAACAAAATAGTACCGGTCATCTCGTGCCGGTTTCACCCGTGATGCTGGTGGCTACTGCAAAATACTAAAATGGCTGGAATTCTGGACGGAAACCAGTAAACAAGAAATCGGCAACTGGCACCTTTTGGTGCCTCGCAGTTTTATAATAGAAGCGGTTAGTTGAATTTTATGTTTTACAATTGCTGCTGCTAGCGGAAAAAAACCTTGCAAAAATGCATGTTTATGTTGATGTTAATTTCACGACAGCGCTAGGTGTTAGCAGCTGAAAGGAGGAAAGACAAAACAGTACCGGTCATCTCGTGCCGGTTTCACCCGTAATGCTGGTGGCTTTAGTAGTGAATGGCTAGTGCAAAACACTTAAATGGCTGGAATTCTGGACGGACTAACTAGGAAACTATGATCGGCAACTGGCCTCTTTTGGTGCCTCGAAATTGTGTAATAGAAGCGGCTAATTGAATTTTTTGTTTTACCAAATGCTGCTGCTAGCGGAAAAAACCTTGCAAAAATGCATGTTTGTGTTGGTGTTAATATTACGACAGCGGCCGGCGCAGCTTTCAAGAAACATTTGTCTCTACCATTCTATCATCTATGTAGCCCCTCCTTCTTTCTAATTATCTGACGAAACCTTGGTATAAAACGTATCGTTCGAACGTTTCACCTCATCAGTTTCATTATTAAACCGTACCGGATACATACGGACGCTCGGTGTTAGCAGCTAAAAGGAGGAAAACAAAATAGTACCGGTCATCTCGTGCCAGTTTCACCTGTTATGCTGGTGGCTGTTAGTAATAAATGGCTACTGCAAAATACTAAAATGGCTGGAATTCAGGACGGACTAACCAGTAAACGAGAATAATCGGCAACTGGTACCTTTTGGTGCCTCGAAATTTCATTACAGAAGTTTTGTAAAAGAAGCGTTGCAATTCCCTCTACTATTTGCTTCAATGGAATTTTTTTTTTATAAGAATACAGTAGTCAACGTCATGCGGTCGTGTCTTGAATACCACCCTCCTACTTTTTTTCTGTCTTTCTCGCATTGGCGCAGACCTTATTCTCACCGATTGCAACGTCGCGCAAACAGATGCACGGTTTATTGTATTGGTGTGTGTGTTGAACTTTCTTTATTCTCATCGATAGCAAACGTAGCGCAGTTTTTATTTTCAATCGAGTTGGTAATAAAAGTTCGATTATTTCGCGCTCGGCAAAAAAATAGTTTCGCGTGTGTAAAAAACAACAAGACTGTCGCGGCGGTTCCAAAAGTGTTTAAAGTGTTTGTCCGGCTGCTGGCCAATAGTGCGTGGTTTTTTCGGTGATAAATTTGCTGAAAGGCAGCAATGTGAAAATATTTGTTTTTTTTTTGTGAATAAAACCGTAAAACTTAGGTGGTAAAAGGTGAAGTGCGGTGGATATCATCGGTCAGTGCAGTGCAGTTGAAAATCTAGCGGATTAAAAAAATGTGATACGAGCTAGATAAAAAATGCTGGTTGGTAACCAGCAAGTGTGTTGTTTGGGTGTTAACTCTTCTGCAACAAGTGCAATTGCACTCGCCAGGTTAGTGTTTTAACCAAAATTAAAATTCAAACCACAACAATAATTTAAATGAAATTTGAATTGGTTTTTTGAGTTGATTACTTTTTCCCGACTGCTCTGCCGCTCATGGCAAGTCCGTCCCAATTGCATTTTTGTCAATTTTGAGTTTATTTATGGAATCAATTACTTTTAAGGCTACTTTCGATAGAACAAATATTTTTGAATACTTCGTTCTGAGGAACTATGAAAATAATAGCAAGTCGGTTTGTCCCATAGCAAAAGTGATCGCAAGTCGGTCCCATTGCAAAAATCTTCGCAATTTAACCCCACAGCCAATAATGATTATGAAAAATGTGATATTTACCGCAACTTATGGTCTTCAGGTTTAGAATTGGATGTACCAAGTGATATTCGATAGGAGGTTTGATAGAATTTTACACGTTCTACATCGTGTGGCTCTAGCTGATAGTACAATGTTTTCTTCAAGACAAAATTTCCACCAGTAGCTTCTTTCAGCTGTTGGTTGTTGACAATGAACGCTTCAGGTGTGTCACTGTATTGTTAGTCAAAGCATTCTTGAGTAAATACTACTTTTCGTATTTTATCCGTATTTTATGTAAATACGTGGGCCAGAATTGTAACATTATTGTCGTGAATTTCGTTTTGAAGAATTTGTCAGTCATATCAAATACTTCGGTACACTACATAACTGTTTTTTAACGGAGCAAACATTTTCCTAAGCTATATTTGTTCTTTCATATTTGCTTCCACTGCTACGTCGAAGCTGTCCGCCGTCACGAACGTGTGACCGCTCTCCGGAAAATTTAGAATGAGTTACCTACACTGATTTCGAATTTATCAGTAGTGTCAAATGTAAAAACAAAATCTAATTTTATTCTGAGCGGCGCAGTTGGTACATTATGTTATGCTTTTCACAAGAAACTTGTTTAATAAGGCACGAGAGAAGGTCATTTATGAATTGACCAGCGATGGATTCATTCCAAACGCAAGCTATAGCACCGCCATTGATTTGCAGTAGTTTGTTTTTCATCACCGGTCGTAGCCGGCTATGGGACTGACTTGCTATCATTCTGGCTACGTACCGCAAAAGTAATCGCATGTGAGTCCCAGTTTATGATTTTCAACAAATTTTAGTCAAATTTCGGTATTTATACAAGTTTTATGATGTAAAAGTGTTAGATTGTCATTGCAGTACTAAATTCTGTTGATGGTCTTGATTGAAAAAGCTTTTGAGTGCCAAATTTCACCCAAAGCGTTATGATTTTCAATTGCTGTTTTCTCGTCAGCACCAAAACGCAAATGGGACGGACTTGCTATGAGCGGCAGTGCTCTCATATGCATGCTGGAAACAGATTGATCAAATTAAAACTTTTGCATTCAAGTTTTGTTGTGAATTTTACTGTGACACGTTTTCTAGCCACTGATTGTCGTTGTTTAATTTTATTTTGGAACATTTCATAAAAATTATTGGGAAGTCCAATTTTGCATATAATAGGAAGCTGACAATATATATGTATATATATATATATATATATATATATATATATATATATATATATATATATATATATATATATATATATATATATATATATATATATATATATATATATATATATATATATATATATATATATATATATATATTTATATATAAATATATATATATATATATATATATATATATATATATATATATATATATATATATATATATATATATATATATATATATATATATATATATATATATAAATATATATATATATATATATATATAAATATATATATATAAAAATATATATATATATATTTATATATATATATATATATATATATATATATATATATATATATATATATATATATATATATATATATATATATATATATATATATATACACTAAAGTCGCTTTTTACGCGGGGGATACGTGCCGCGTAAAAAAAAAACCGCGTAAATTCCAGAATCCGCGTAAAAAAAACCATCGTTAATTTTGCATTCCGAGTGAAGGGAAACCGAAATCCGGAAAAAATTTATTCCACAATCTATCGGTACACCGCTTTTTACGCGGGTTCTCTTTATGCGTTTTTCTAAACGGGATATTTTTACAATAACGCGGATTATTTTGACTCGATTATAAGATTATTTGTACGCGGTATAAAATAGGTTTAGTATAAGTATGTCTAATCTAATCTTTTGAATGCGGTACAACCAACCGCGTCAAAAGTGACCCCAGTGTATTTTCAAACCGTAGTCTTATGCCCATTTAGTACAATTTTCAACAAGCAAAAAAAAATTCTTATTGATGCAAGACTGCTGGTGGTTACTCAAAGATGCGCGAAAACCTATTTTCCAACACCTATCAGCCTTTTTAAACCTTGGTTATGCCCATTCAAAGAAAATGTCAACAAGCAAAAAAAATTTTTTTTGATGCACGACTGTGAACTGTTACTGAAGGATGCGTGAAAACCTATTTCGCATTACCTATTCGTATTTTCAAACCTTTCTTATGCCCATTTAGAACAATTTTCGCATTGGTTTTATTGGTTTCTACACTTACTACTTATTTTATACCCCATAAACAGTTGCTGTATTATTTATTTTCAATTTCAATACATCTCAAAAAGTCACGTTATATCGAGTTACGTTATATCAAGGTTGCCTTATAGCGAGGTATGAATGTATATACATATATATATATATATATATATATATATATATATATATATATATATATATATATATATATATATATATATATATATATATATATATATATATATATATATATATATATATATATATATATATATATATATATATATATATATATATATATATATATATATATATATATATATATATATATATATATATATATATATATATATATATATACACACTAGTTGATCGAGTTGATTAGTTGATCGAATCTGCTATTTTTTAGTTTCACGTAGTTGACGGGGACTACTGACTCTCAAAAGGGATGATTTCTCAATCCTTAAAGCTTCAAGAAACTTAGACTTGATCGACTGAACTGGAAACTTTTTTGTCCAGTTTTTTTTTTTTATCAAATAAATTTATTTTATGTAAAATAATGTAATGTAAAACACAATATGTCCCATAATTCAGAAATTGGCTAATATGCCATTTTCACCAAAACCGGGAAAACAGTTTCTCAAGACGGTTAACACCCTAAACAAGGTCCGTACGGAAGCCGATTGTCAAAAAATGCATTTGGGAAGGCAGCAGAGGTGAAACAATTTTGGCTAATATCCAAAATAATTCAGAAGTTGGCTAATATCCAATATGTTTCTACCAGTGGCATGCTCACGAACCAGTGTATTATTACTGTACTTTGTTTCATCTAACTTTCGAAAGTGTGTTGTAGCCTGGTGGTTACTGGCGACAGGTAAGCGATCGTAAGGCCCTTGCATCAAATTTGACTATTTACGAACAACATATTTGATGCAACAAGAATTTATTTGCGGTGCTGCGAAACCCAATGATCAAAACGCGTGACTGTTTCCTTCTGTCATAAATCTTTACATTCTTAAAAATGCTATTTAGCTCTTTGCTTAGAAGTAATATTGAAGAGAAAATTCAGATTTCATTTTATATTTGATGTGAAAAAATAGGAAAGTGGATTGTGAGATTATCATGAATAATAATATTTTCGTTATATGTATTGTTATATTATTGCACGAAACAATTGTCTTGTCGTCCTTTTCGCCCTCACTTGTGCTTCCGTGTTGTTCTACTAAATTACAAACAATTTTCATCACCAACGAGCACGATATAATTCACATCGTACGGATATCAGGCAAATTGCACACCGGTTTGTCGACTGTCCTTTAATTTATAATTGAAAAAACGGCTACTGCGTTAAAAATACGTAGCGGATGGAATTTTCCTGCAGATTTCTCTGTTTCAACTCAAGGGCAAAGTTCCAGCATATATGAAGGGTGATATACTCAATAAAATGTTGTCATCGACAGTCAAAATATGTTGTACCGACGAAAAACTTTAAAATGCGTTTTTCTCGATTTGATGCCTATGACGTATTAGCCAATTTTTGAATTATGGGCAGAATAGCACTTGTAGAAAACTGCAATTGTCAACAGGCCCAGGGCATGCTAAGTTTAAATGATGTTTAAAATTGGCTACAGGTAATATCATGCCAGTATGAGCTTGATGTTTTTTTTTAATTGTCGGCGTATTATAAAGTTTCTTAACTTTTCGACTGTCGTGGTTCATCATTACAGGCCGGACTCGATTATCAGGAACATAGAAAAAAATCATTCTGGATTATCGATTTTTCCGGATAATCGAATCATAGAAAATATATTCAAATTTGTGTTTAACGGATATAAAATAAATATTTCTTTTTTTTAATTTTACTTCACTTGGAATGCCCGATGCACTGGCGTTTGAATCGCTTTTCACGCGGGTAATACCAGACACGTGGAACAAACATGGTGAGTCCGGAATCATCATTAATTCCAAAACTTTTCTAAATACTTCAAAAGTGGGTAAACAACGAATTTTGGAATTAACGCGTATTTTACTCGAATTTCCCAAAAAATTCGTTATTTTACGAGATATGTTTCTAAGGGTTTTTTCATATTTATTCGTATATGAAATAGCACTTCTTTTTATTTTTTTCGAAAGAATTAAGCAGATATGATTAAAATTTTTTACGAAATAACATTTTTCTACGCGAATTTCAGAATTTACTCGCGGATTTTGAAATTAACGCGTTTTTTGGAAACTCTCGCGACTCTAGGATACTAAAGTTTTTAAATGCGGTCTTCTTAAAAAACGTTTTAACAATCGACGGGAATCAATTTCAATAGACGTTAGCCCATAGAGGGCAAAAGACGTCATTTTGTGCTTGGTTTAATTTTTTGAAACAACTAATTTTTGAAAAGCTAGTGAAACATGTTATATTGGGAGTGTATTAAAAATATATAAGTTACCGTCGGAATCGTCACTGCACCGAAGCGCACCGAGAAGCGACACATTTTTTGTTAATTAATCATTTTTAGTGTTCATGTTTAGTGTAAAATATGGACTGACCCACCATTGTGCACCGCAAAACGTAACATCACTACAATTATGGGTTACTTCACTTATTGCACCGAGCAGAATAGATGTTTTTAGTAACATTTTCAACATTAAATCATTTCAATCGTATGCATAGGGTTACAATTGAGTTATAAAAAACACCACTGCCAATAAAAATTGCTCAGTTTCGTGATCGTAGTGTCGTCTTCGGCAAAGTTGTAGATAATATTTTTTTTTCCGAAGAAAATACCCTGAAAAAAAAAATTTCTTTCAAAAAATAGTTAGCAGAAAAACAGAAACTAATTAGACTGCTCTATTGGTGATTCGAACAATTTTTAAAGCTAAAACGTTTTCTTTGATTGGCATAGTGTCTTCTGCACAGTTGCAGATAACAATTTGGTCCTTCCAAATATAATAATTAAAAAAAAATCCAAAACATTTTAATTTGTTTTTTATTTCTTCACGATTGAACCAATTTCAGTGTTTAGGTATTTTATTGTATTTTTATAAAAAAAAATCGGTATTAAAAAATGAGTTTTTTAAATATTTTTTTTTGTTTTTCTCTTCCTTTTTTTTTCAAACAAAAAATATTATAGTTATATTTTCGGAAAGACAATATTTGCCAAAGACATCATACCTATCAAAAAACCTTTTAAGCGGCTCTAAAAATATTTGTAATTACCAATACCTTTCCAAAATTGCATTTTTAAATAGCTCCCCAAAAATGAGACGTGCTTCAGGAAGTTAAACCAATAGCACAAAATTACATCTTTTGCCCATAGAAACAACTATGCAAATTTTCAGCCAAATTAAAAAGGGTCGAATCAATTGGGGACCCGTTCTTGTGGAATTGCTCTTTACAAAAAAATACAGTCACCTATCAGGGAAAGTTAAGTATGCGTTCATCATTTTTACAATAATAAATTCATCTATACTAAAAGGGGTTACTCTCATGTTAAGGAGAAAAAATCGAAATATATTTTTTATTTCTCTTATTTAAAAGGATACGGAATTTCAAAAAATTGCAATTAAAAATATTTGATGTTTTAGACTAGATTGTTTTTCCTTTAAAAATCAGAATGGTCTGAGCAGTAAAAAAAGCAAAACCTTGGTGCTACATTCCGATTCGGAACTCGACCTTCTGTTTATTATACACAGACTTCGCAGCCAACTGTTTCGTGTACGGGACAATTGCGGGGCTAGCGCTACGATCCTACTGACACTAACAGTCTCACCCGAGTCGAGACTCGAACCTACGACGACTG
This sequence comes from Wyeomyia smithii, assembly GCF_029784165.1. Lineage (NCBI taxonomy): Eukaryota > Metazoa > Arthropoda > Insecta > Diptera > Culicidae > Wyeomyia > Wyeomyia smithii. Next base: position 161,863,843 of record NC_073696.1, on the reverse strand, counting down.
GTTTGTTAGGCCAGCATCGTACCTCGAGACCATCTGGGAGGTGTCTGGAGCAGCAGAACCGATTTAAAGGATGTCTGAGCAGTAGAACCGATTTAAAGTTAATGATGCAAAATCCTTCGTCCAGGTATAGCGTACAGGATTTTTCGTGTTTCTGACAAGTAGTTCTTTCTGTATCATGCTCATTGCGAGGAATGTCGAAAAATTTATATTTTGGTACATGAACTCCAGTGAGTCCAGTTATTAATATTTTCTTTTGAAAAAGAAAGGTAAGATCTCATTATTTAAAAGAAAACTCATTAACCTTTCAACTCTCTAGAAAGAAAAAATACTTTTGATCGCGAGCACAAAAGTATATATAAACTCTTAAGAACTGTAAATTCAAATCCTTGTTTAGGCGTTTCTATTGAAAACAACAAAAAGTGCATCAGTTCTAGATCATAGCCGAGGCGCAAAGCAGATGAATAAATGCAGGGTTTTTAAACCAGATTCGAACCAGATTCGAACCAGTTTCAGTTTTTTCCATGATACACTTTGATTGATCTCATTGATGACAGAGAAAGAATGATCCTGGTTCGAATCACGCTGAAGTTGGTTCACTGATCAAATCGAGCAAACCATTTTTTTACTCTTGTAAAAATGCAATATTCCATCAATGACTCAACAAAATACTGCATAGCATACTAATTGAATAATAAGTTTGATAAAAATAAATTCTTTATCGAAAATATTTAGGCTATTTGACTGAAATATAAAAAATGCGTACCACGAGCATCGGTAGTTCGAAGTGGGGAGCTGCATAGCCGCAAGGCTACAAAGTCCGCTTTGTTAAGCGGATGCTTTATATTAATTACGAGCAGGATCTGTATGTGGCCGCAACCAACAGGAAGCTGAGACCTATATCTGGTGTGCTTCAAGCTTCCCAATGCCGAACTTAAGTGAAACGAACCAGCACAAGGGCACCCGAAAAAAAAATAACATAAAAAAACTTAAAAGTTGCTATAATTGTACATAGTTTATGTTTTTCATTGTGAATACATCAATTTTACATTAAATATCATTGTTCAGAACAATAAAAACACTGTGTTTGTCATTTTCATTCATTGTTATGCATCTTAACAGCAATTTTTTAGGCATTTTTCATAAATTTAGAAGTCACTGACAATGTCTTCCATAGTAAAATTATTGTCGATGGTAGACAAAAGACGTTGAGACTACTGCAGCTGCCTGGACTATTGCGACTGTTGCTGAAACTGGTACCGACGATGAATTGTTGCCTCTAAGCAGCTCCGTGGAAACTCTTGGAACAACATTACAGCATGGTTCAACAATCAACTGGAAAGTTCAGAAAGCTCCAAAGGGATTGGTAGATTTGCCTCTGCGGGAATGCCAAGGTAAAAATTCAATGTTCCCGTTATGAGAACAGTTGCTTATGTTTTTACTTTATTTTACTTCTTAGATACGAACGATTCAGCGATTGCGACATCGATCGGGCAAACAAGCCAACACAATTGAAAAGCTGCGTACATACACATGTCTTGTGGTTAACAGGAAATGATTCCAATAAATAAACAAAAAAAATAAATCTAATTAATCTAATTAATTAATTTAATTCAATTTAATCTGTTTACGGTATTTTAGATGTGAAAATGATCAAAATAAACAAAAAGAGTAAAAACTCAATTTTTTGTGAACTTTTGTTTAATGATTACAATACCCTTTCCGACAAGTCTAGCGTAGTAGTAAAGTTTATTTATTTTGCTCGTTTGGTTCAGCGTTTACCGGTTCGTTTGGTTCTTGCTTCAGACTCTGCGCCACTCTATCTATCCACTCTTGTCATACCTGTCCACTTCTGGGTTGTATATATAGAGTTATATGCGAATTAAGCGCTATTCCCACTGCTTCCGGGCAGTGTCCAAGCCGTGGTGCAAATGCAATAAAAAAACGAAAATATTTCACTGCCACATAGGGTAAACGTTCCATTATTCATCTCAGCACCTAGGTGCACCTATATTAATCTTATTTCTCTCATTTGTTCAATTTCCCGTCAAATTTCTGCAAATTTTGAAAGTAAATCTATTTGCTTCTCGATTTTGTCAAGTGGTTGAAAGTTTTACGTTGAAAATATGGTAAAATTTGACGATAAATTGATCAGAAAGGCGTGATGAGATTAATATAAGAGCGATTACCCTAGTAAAAATTTCGCAAGTTGCTGCCGTGCACTCTCCGGGAAGCAAAAAATATCGTCGGCAACGATATTTTTCATTCGCATGGCGACAACATGACACTGTCCCGGACATTACACGGCGGTTTGGTGTGAACAAGATCGAAATAGCGCTGTATTAAAAATTAGAGGCACGTCATCACTTCGGCTGTCGCACCTGGATATGCGAATGACCTACACAAGTCTAATTATTCATGAACTCAAACACCTGCGACGTTGTAATATTGATACACACTTTTTATTAAATATAATAATTGATTCGATATTATTTACTAGTTGAACCCTTCCGGCGATGCTCGGGATAGATTTGAAATTAACCGTTATGTGCTCGACAAAAAACACCCTTAAATGCCCGACGGGTACCCGGGTATCCATAAATTGAAACTCTTGTAACTTTCACAATTTTCATCTGATTTCAATAGTTCGAGTACTCAAAGATTCAGCAACTCTACCATCTCCATTGGAATCAGTGTCAGCGGTGCTCCGAAAAGAAATTCTCATTCTCGGAAATCCGTTTTTTTTCGGTAATATGTTTTGAAACTGAGGATTTTTATGAATATTTGATAATATTATTGGAATAATTACAATTGATGCCTCACGTTCCGGATATACCCATCTTGGCTGGCATTCGGCCATTTTGATACTCTAAATGGCCGCTGAGGTCGTTTTCAGGTCTCCGGACATCATTTCGATTCCGAAAGTACTCATATAGGGTGGTATTTAGTCAATTATGGCTGTTTTCCAGAAACCGGAAGTCACCATCTCGGTTTTCTAAATTGCGTCTGGAGTTGATTTCCGGTCTATAGGCACCATCCCGATTTCGGAATTATCTATATTCGATCGTATTCGGTCAATTTGTTTCTCTTCCAGATAGCGGAAGTAGCCATTTTGGAATGCAAAATGGCGTCGGGGTTCGTTTGACAGTCTCTAGATATAATGCCGGTTTTGAAAATATTCATAATGGATAGTATGTGACATTGTGTTATCCAATTGTTTTGTATGTCCACTAGAAGCCCCGGTGGAATCTGTTCCGTAAGGGCCATTTCGAAGGCATATCACTAAAACACCATAAAAATGGCCTATGGAAGTAGTTTTATAAACTTCGGACCAATAGTTGTAAGATTCTGCTCGAAAATTCATGAAATTCTTCAGTTTTGCAACATATCTCCGAAAACCCAGATTTTCGGCAATGAGAAAATTCTTTCGAGGCACCGCTGAATCTGATTTCAATGCAGAGAAGTAACTGAATCTTTTGATGCTAAAAGTGTCGAAATCGGAAGATAATTGTCAATGTTACAAGAATTACAATCTATGGGTACGCGGGTACTTCGTTAGGCATATTGTTATTACATAAAAATTGATGTTATCAAAAGTTCCCTTTTAATGAGCTTTGATTGCAGTGAAGCTCCGTCAAGCACATAACGGTTATACGAATCATTTTTTTTTATATTTCTCTGCCGCACTTCACTTCAGAAATATTACGTTTCACCTCTGATACTCCAATCGTCATTTTAAATACAAAATCTATTGGGCTGTTGTGAATAATTTCTGGCCTCTGGGCATCATCCTGTTTCTGAAAACACTAAGATTGGATGGTATTTGACTACCTTGGGATGTTCGCCAAAAACCGGAAATTACCATCACAAAATTAAATATGGCAGCTGGAGTTGATATAAGATGACCATTTAGGGTTGTTTTTTTTTTATTTTTAAGTTTAGGATTAACAATCTGCAAAATCAATCACGATTGTTACAATGTTTGTAGTTACGTATTTGATGAAAATAGCTTCGTGTCTGAGATTGGCGGCACACATATATTTGTCATATATTATACCGTTCCAGCAGAAAATTAAAAAAAATGTTTTGCGTGCGACATTAGATTTTTTTACCTTATGCACAATGCGCATAATGTCGCATCTAGTGCACCGTTTAGCGTAAAAAACCGCATAAGTTCGAAACGCGGAAAAATAAGATCGGTCCTTAGAATATGGATATTCAAAAACATCACTTCGCGTGCACATTTGAATCAACGATTTAATGTGATTAAAATTTATCCCCCCATAGGGCTACTAACTTTCATGATTTAACATGTCTTCGTAATTTTATGAATAATATTTCATTTTTATTTATCAGATTGAGTTATTTGCAATATATTTCCATATTTTCTTCATTTGTCATATATCCTCAAATTTCATTGCTAAGCATTACCGAACATTTTAATGTAAGAAATCACTTTATGTCATTACTTTGAAATTCGAGTTAGAGGCGAATCACGCAATAAATATCATCATTATGAATGTTTTATGTAGTGAATAATATCTCAATTTTTAGTTATCAGGTACCTGTTGTTTCTCCTCAAATGTCTCTTCTAAACATCATCAAACATTTTTTTTGAAAAAAAAAAACATATCATCGCTTTTAATTTTGATTTAGATGAAGTTTGAGCATTAAAAGTCATTATTCACAAAACTGCTTGAAATATGCGTGAAACATATTTCTCCTCAAATATTTTTCCGAACATTTTAATGTAGAAAAAAAAGAACTACGATTTAAAGAAAAAATGGAGCATAAAAAGACATGATTTTGCATTATAAACTCAGTTTTTAGTAAAAAAAAAACCCATAACTTTCCCACACATGTCTATCCGAAACAATAACAAACATTTTATTATAGAAAAAAAAACACAAATCATCGCTTCAGACTTTGATTTAGAGGTAAATCAAGCATGAAAAGTCACGGTTTTTCATGTTTTTCGAAGTCTTGTGAATTATATCTTTAGTAGTCAAATACCTATAATTTCTCCTCGAATGCCTCGTCTGAATATCAACCACATGCCATCGCTTTGAATTTCGAATTATATGGTGAACGTTGAAGGTTGAACGAAAAAAAGTCAGGTTTTATTCATGTTTAATGTTATGTGAATGATATTACAATTTTTATCATTTAGATGAAGAAAAAAAATCACAATTTTTATTATCACAATACCGTAACTGTTTCACAAATATATTGCCTCGACCTCTACCAATATTTCCTTGCGATAAAACATACATGCCACTGCTTACTTTCTTGATAAGGACGATTTAAAATCATGGTGCTTATTGTGTACCTTAGAAACGGCGGGAATAGTATCAATAAGCTCGGCGTTACGAAATTTCATTTTTATATAGTAGATAAAAATAATTAATCATGCGCCATCCTATAAATGAAGTGCTCTTATCCAATACTGCGCTATCAAAATAATCGAAACAAAGCAACCTGCACATCGTCGTTGTTGCGTCGCACCCCAGTAGGTATAATTCGCACAGCCCCGCCGCCACGTTTCACATTATGTGAATGATATCACAGTTTTCATTCTTAAGAAACCCTACATGTTTCACAAATATATTCTTCAAACTCTACGAATATTTTCTTGTAACAAAACGTACATGTAACAGCTTACTTTTTTTTGATTTGAAACAATTTAAAATGATGGTGCTTATTGTGCACCTCAGTAACGGCGGGAATAATATCAATAAAATCTGCGTTACGTAAATCCATTTTTATATAGTGGATAAAAATAATTAATCATGCACCATCCTATAAATGAAGCACTCTAATCCAATATTGCGCTATCAAAATAATTAAAACAAAGCAACCTGTATAATCAAAACAAACATAGCTACATCGCCGTTGCTGCATCGCACATAACGAGGTTTGAATCGCATAGCCCCGTCACCACGTTTTACGTTATGTGAATAATAAAACAATTTTTATTATTAAGAAACCCTAAATGTTTCACAAATATATTGTTTCGAACTCTACGAATATTTTCTTGCAATAGAACGTACACGTCACAACTTACTTTTAAGACAAAACAAAGCAATCTGTTCACCGCCGCTGCTGTGTCGCATACCACTAGGTATAAATTGCACAGCCCCGCCACCACGTTTTACATTATGCGACTGATATCACAATTTTTATGATTTAGAAACCCTAAATGTTTCACAAATAAATTGTTTTGAACTCAACGAATATTTTCTTGCAATAAAACGTACATGGCACCGCTTACTTTCTTGATTTTAAACGATTTAAAATGATGGTGCTTATTGTGCACCTCGGTAACGGCGGAAATAACATCAATAAAATCTGCGTTATGTAAATCCATTTTTATATAGTGGATTAAAATAATTAATCATGCACCATCCTAAAATAAATGAAGCGCTCTAATCCAACACTGCGCTATTAAAATAATCAAAATAAAGCAACCTGCACATCGCCGTTGTTGCATCGCACACAATGAGGTTTGAATCGCACAGCCCCGCCACCACGTTTTACGTTATGTGAATGATATCACAATTTTTATTATTAAGAAACCCTAAATGTTTCACAAATATATTGTTCCGAACTCTACAAATATTTTATTGCAATAAAACGCACATGTCACCGCTTACTTTCTTGATTTAAAATGATGGTGCTTATTGTGCACCTCAGTAACGGCGGGAATAATATCAATAAAATTTGCGTTACGTAAATCCATTTTTATATAGTGGATTAAAACAATTAATTATGCACCATCCTAAAATAAATGAAGCGCTCTAATCCAAAACCGCGCTATCAAAATAATCAAAACAAAGCAACCTGCACACCGCCGTTGCTGCGTCGCATACAATGAAGATTGAATCGCACACCCCGCCATCGTGATCTCGTTGCGGCAGGAGAAGTTTGGTTGTGTTTGTTTTGACCAAGTCCGCATGCCAGCCGCACCGGACTTGCTTCAAAACAAACACAACTAAACTTCCCTCTCGCCCGCGACGCACGAAGACGAACACGAAGAAAAGACGACTAGGAGCGAATGAACCCTGGTCCGACATTTTTGTTGCATTTGAGCACGACATTGGACCGATGTTGAGCGAAATGTCGACCCGTTGTAGGACCGATCTATCGGAGAATCGGACGCGAATTGGTCCGACATCGGCCCGACAATTTTTACTGGGATGAATAAGAGAAATTGGATCGTAAATATTTACTCAATGATGGGGATTTTTTTTTCAAGAAAGAGAGTTCGTGTTTTCCTACTCTCACTCAACTCAACGGGGTTTTTTTTGGTGGTAGCTGGTAGGTGCAAGCGCAAGTGCAAATTGCTAGTTGGTTAGAAGCTTTTGTCGGTATAAGGCGTCAAGATGGACAAAGGGCTAAGAAAAAATTATGTATCCGAAAAAGTTCGGCAATTGTTTGTGGCGGAGAATGGCAATTTCCGATGCACGGCGGTGGAAAATTGTAGCTATCGGCCAAAATTCATTAACGTTACGAACTGCCATCGTAACTTTTTTCCTCTCAGTTTGCCATGATCAGACAACAAATATTTAGCTAACCGTTTATAGTGTTTTCATAACAAAAAATGAGATTTCGGAAATATTAACTTTAACAACTTTTTTAACAATTTTAAATTTTGTGTATTGATAATGTAAAGCAATGCCTTGGTGCTACATTCCGTCTTGAAATTTGAACTTCTGTTTATTATACACAGACTTCGCAGCCAACTGTTGAGTGTACAGGACAATTGCGGGGCTAGAGCTACGATCCTTCTGACACTATTAGTTTTCCCCGAGCTGGAGAGAGAGAGAGACTTTTTTATTTTGTAACGAATCTCTTTGTAACAGTCAGCAGCTTAAGCGCCACTCTCACGAGTGAGAGGTCGCTGATGCAAGGTCTGAGTGCTCGGCTAGAGACTCTCTGTCACGGGCGGGTTTAATGTTCAAACACTCGAATCCAATTTGGCTTTCCCAGCGGACGCGATGGGATTTAGATAGTTATTTACTAAGACACAGGAGAGGGCAACCAATCCCAGTAACAATGCGATATCCGAAATTCCCAAAAAATCTAAAAAACCCAGAGTGAAAGCGTCAACTTCGGTGAGCAAGAGAACACAACTTTAGATTCAAACAGGCCTTATACATTTTCTCTTATATTCAACACATGTTCGCCTGCCTATCAGTGACGTCACTCTCAACTACTAACTCTATATTATTTACAATCTGTGCTTATTCTTAGTCTACCTGTGAGTACCGGAACCTGCGGTCAGTGTACAAACCATCTCGAACGGCTGGTCGATCGCAGCCTTGCGTTTGGCGATGTCGAAGTATTTCACACGCGTGCGTTGCACGGGCTCTCATCGCGTGGGCGACGATCGTTTCAATCGTATGAAAGCGGTAACTTTTCCTGAGTGTCTAGCGGGCGGTTCTCGACGGGAGAAGAAAACGTGCTTCGAAGGTTCGCGTCGCCGTGTGAAAACCGGCGAGGGGATCTATTAGGACGCACCCGCGTCACAATTTGCTGATGGGCTTTTCCTCGTCTCGTGGCACGCGGTACTTGCACTCGGGTGGGGTTGGCAATCCGCATTTGCACCCACGTTGAACGGTGGGTTTAATCCTGACGCTAAACACTTTTAAGCAACACTGTTAATTAGTTAATAAGTTTTAACTGTTTGACGTGTTTTATTTTATATTGATTATGTTTTTCACGCTAGGCCTATTTTATTGGCCGAAATACGGGTAAAAGTTTAACTCGTTATACTATGCGCACTGCGCATCCCAAGGATATAACAAAATCACATTTGATCTGATTGTTCGATCGCCTCAAACAATACCGGTTAGGTATTGGATGCTGCGGAAATTAGATTCCCTCTCCTTCTAGCTAATGCAAGATGAGGCATTTTATTTACCAGGTGTCTTTTGTGATCCCGCAGTGGCGATCTTAGTTTCCATTGGTTTGCTAATTTTTGCCTTCTTTTCGATCCCATCCCGTCTACTAGGAAAGATAAATGAGATCCGTGTGGAACTCACACGATCGATCTAAGCTTCGCGTGCATTGCAGCCTCTCTATCTCCCACCAGAGGGCTTTTAAATGTTTGACGTTGTTGAAAGCTCGCGCTAGTGTTCTTATGGCAACAGTGTTCTTAGGGAAACTGTTATAATCTTACATTCTCGTTTATGCTAAAATTATAAAAATTTTGAAATTAGAAATTTCAAAATTTTGATAGGTTTATTACTGTTATCGAAAATTTGATTGCGGTACTCATTATTATGGTTTCTATGTTTTTACTAAATTATTTATTTATTCCTTTTTTTCAAAGATACTAATTTATTCCTTGTTTTTTTTCCACTTTCATTCATTTATTCCTTGTTCATTCATCTCTTTTAATTCTACTGCGGCACTAACTTTATCTAAATCTCCTTCTTCCAAATTACTTCAGACACGTCTGAAAATCGTCTTCATTTCTCCCAAATTACTTCAGAAATTTCTGAACAAAAAAAAATCTTCACCGATCTAATTTACTTCAAAAGGTATTTTGGAAAATTCATGAGTCTATTCTCCAACTCCAAAACGTATTACTAAATCTCTCCTTCATCCCAATTTCCAATTCAGGCAATTCTCTCATAACTCAAACTGGAATAAATTAGTACCACACTCGACGTCAGACGTTTCATTCGTCTAATCGTCTTAGTCTTCGGTGGTTTAACACTGGGTTTTCATACTGTGTTCTAAAACTGATTTCATGCTTCATGCATCAGACTTTTTGTTTCCTGTCATCCTTGATATTCGCAATATACTCCCATAACGAAGACACAAAATACATACTGTCGTTTGTTTAAATTATTATTGATATCTATCGTCTATAAATTGGAAGGAACATATCCTGCGTCTAAAAAAAGCTAGTTTCTGTCGCTCTTAACTGATGCTTTGGTAAGTAAAGTAGACCAGAATTGCTAGTGAGTTTTCTCTGTTACTTTCGTGAACAAGAAAAGTATGCGAGTAAAGTCATCTTATTTACTAGTACCAGCCCGATTTTTGAAGAATTTTCTCTTTGAAAAGGTTATTAATTTCAGGCTGACATTACGGTTTCATGGAAGCTAACATTCTGGGACACAGCCGGTAAAATGCTGTGTGTTAGTCTACTGGGTAGCTCGATGCGACTCAAACCGACGACGTGAGGAAACAAAAAATGTCATCTCGAACGCCGTGGCTGCCGTATCACCTCAATGGAGTATTTTGTTTGGGCTCACCGTTTATTGTTTATGTACTACTCGACCGTAGTGCCGTCATAGCTGTATTACTCATTCGTTATTGTTTCATTTTCAGGCACGTTTTAAAAACGATCCATGATAGGTGCCTGAAATTCGCCGGTCTTCTAAATCCTCAAGGATATAAGTGTTGGTCCCTAAGACGTCGCGAACACGAACTTTAGTGAACTTTTGGCCGAACTTTCCCACAAATTGTTTATCTTTGTTAGACAAATGGACATTCTTCTTGTACACAACATCATTTTTCTTGAATACATGTTTTTGATTGGCGCGCAGATTATACGGGGTAGAGTATCTTTTGTAAGCTTTTAGCAAATTTTCTCGTACAATTTCGAGTAATCGTTTCTGATCATCCGCGAAGTGAGCTATTTGTGGCGCTTGGTCGTCCGCCAAGTCCCTCAGGTGTTCATATTCGTTCCCCGAACTCACCATATTTCGGCCAAAATTGAGGAAATACGGAGTATATCCAGTGCTGTCATGAACACTTGGTCGAATTGCCTTCGCGATCTGGTGTACAGATTCGTCCCAATCTCGATGGTTTACTTTTTTGTTTAGACAGCAGCAAATCGCGGTAACAATTACCCGATTAACACGCTCGGTGGGATTTGGGCTGGGATGATACACAGACAAATTCCAATGCGTCACACCATAGCGACTAAGCAGGTGTCTAAAACTGTCCGACAAAAACACTTTGGCATTGTCAGTTATGCAAACGGAGGGGGCTCCAAAGAGGTTAAAGACGTGATTTTCAGTAAATGCACACACACCTACAGCAGTGGCTGCCTTCATGCATTGCACCATTATGAACTTCGTGAAGAAGTCGGTAATTACTAGTAGCCACATATTTCCGCGTTTGGATCGAGGATAAGGTCCTAGGAAATCCATCGATATGAGTTCCCATGGCCGAGAACACATCTTTGGTTTCCCACATACTGGTGTGACATTTAGGTTCGGTGTCTTTGACTCTTTGCACACTTCACACTGGAAGCAATAACGTTTTATGTCTGTAGCCATTCGAGGCCAATAACACCGCTCTCTTATCTTAATAACCCAAGTGCGCTTCCTGGTGAATATCTTTGATTAAATCTTTTCTTTCAGAAAACGGAACTACATACTTCCACCGACTACCCGGGTCTTCACCCAGAGCCGTGTTAGTTATGTATTTGAAAATTTTGCCATCGATAATACGGAAATCGGGATACCGATCCGGTTTCATTTCGATTTGCCGCTTTAGCTGTGAGCAGTATGCGTCTGGCAAGGTAACTTGTACGGTGTTTAAGCTTCGCGAGAGCGCGTCGGCGGGTATGTTATCAGAACCCTTCTTATATTGGAGTACGACATCGTACTTCGATAGCTTCAGTGCCCACCGTGCAATGCGGGGAGACTTAGACTCAATCGACATGGTCTTCAAGAATGTTAGGCTCATGTCATCGGTCTGGACAATAAACTGAGTTCCTTCGACGAAATGCCGGAAATTTTCAATACTGAGAAGTACCGCCAGACATTCTCTTTCCGTGGCACTATATTTTCTTTGTGTGCTGGATAGCTTTTTGGAGTAGTAGGCGATACATTTTCGTTCTCCGTCTTGAATTTGTACCAACACTGAACCGATTGCGAGATCAGAGCTATCGGTCTCAATGATAAATGGCAGGTTGAAATCGGCATTGGCTAGTATAGGTGTACTAATTAGCGCGGATTTCAGTTTATTCAATGCCACGTCAGCTTCATCAGTTCAGGTGAAATGTTTCCGTGATTTTTTTAATAAGTTTGTAATCGGTGTCGTGATCTCGGAATAATTACCTATAAACTTTTGGTAAAAACCTGCTAATCCCAGTAATTGACGAATGTCTTTTACTGTCTTCGGGGCGGGGTAATCAATAATCGGTTGTATTTTCTTGGTATCTACGGACAATCCTTCCTCCGATAGCACGTAGCCCAAATATCGAATTTTCTTTTGACAAAACTTGGATTTTGGAAGATTGATTGTTAGTCCAGCCCGAGTCAATCGTTCAGCCACTTTACTGATCAACCTAAGATGTTCTTCGAAAGAGGCTGACGTGATGATTATATCATCTAAATATACATACACGTACGGCTCCAAATCATGCCCTAACACACGAGACATAAGGCGGGCCATGGTAGCTGGCGCATTTGTCAGACCGAAAGGCATGGCGGTGAAGCGGAATAACCCTTTATTTGTACGGAATGCTGTTTTATCTTTGGCAGATGCTTCTAATCCCACCTGATAGTATGATTCAGATAAGTCGATGACGGAAAAATAACGAGACTTTTGGATTCTTTGGAGAATTCCGACCATATTTGGGAACGGAAATTCATCTCGTTTGGTACACTGATTGAGGCGCCGGGAGTCCAAACATATCCTCCATTTACCGTTAGGTTTACGAATCGGTAATAGTGGGTTGAGAAAGTCTGCAGGCCCTTGACACTCTTCGACTACTCCCAGTTTAATCACCCGAGCTACTTCGGCATCTAACACCCGTTCGACTACCGGAGACCAACGATATGCGGCAATTTTCCTAGGCTTAGCATCGGCATGTAGTTCAATTGTATGCTGAATCAGATGAGTGCGCCCTAATTTAGCCTCAGTGGTTGCCGGAAGCTCTTTAATGGTTTGAAACAATTTTTCACGCTCATGCTGATTGAGCGTATGTTCAGTTATTATATCCTCCGGAGTATTTATGAGCTGGTCTGGGATCTCTAACGTCGGCATTTCAAGGCTGGCATCGCTTTCCACTGGAAGTGGAAGTACGTCCGCCTCTTTTCCAGGGGTCAACTGAAAACATATATGTTGCCGATCTCCGTAGAAATCTTCCAATAAATATATATCTGATGAATCTTTTTCGGATTCGTTGGGCATCGGCGACTCAGTTGAATTAGTATTTTGCCTTACTAACTGAAAACCGAACTGACGGAGGAAGTCCATTCCAAGGATCAGGTCTTTTGCAACTTCTGGGACTACCACAGTTGGAATAACGTGTGTCGTCGCCCGGTAGGTATAGGGGATGTTGACGTAACCTAAGCAACGATATGACGTGCCATCCGTCGTAGATACCTTCAGATTGCTGGGGAGAATATTTAAACCCAGTTTCTCTAATATAGGTAAACAACTAATGACAAATATGCTGGCTCCTGTATCGGCTAAGCCTTCAATTTCCTCAGACATAATTCTAATTTTTATATGAGGACAGCGATGAGTCGATGTATTGATGTGAAAAGTTTGATTGAAGTACGAATATTGTTCATTGGGAATCGAAGTTGTCATAGGGCTAGGTGTTAGATTCCCATCTTTCCCTAGCCTTACTCGTTTTTTTGATCTGCAGTGTTGGTTGACCCTAGGTCATGTTTATTTGGACATTTGAAAGCCGTGGTATCGGTGTGTCCGCAAATATGACAGAAGAACGTCTTTCTCCGATCGCATTCGCGCCACATGTGCCCGAGGCGGCGACAATTTCAGCATAAGGGTTGACTTTCGTACGCCTCACCTTCTTGTCGAGAAGCATCATTTGATCTTTTGGGTTTTGATGTTTCTCTTGGCTTTCGTCCCTTGGACCTTAATAAGAGTATTTCGTCATCGTTAGTAGTTTCTTCGGTTTCCTCCCAGCTTTCGTCTTCTCTTTCAATCTGGTTTAAACAAGGCATTTTCGAAATCCCTTTGGGATTATAGAGGCTTGTCTCCAAGGCATCAAATTTATAGCACATTTGGGCCAAGTGCTCCACAGATTGAATCGGTTCTAAAGCAAGACGTCTCTTATACGACATTTTCATATTCTCGATGATAATATCGAACTTTTCGCGCTCGGACATAGGGTACATCAGTCGACGAGCCAAAGTTTCGATATCAGTCAAGAAAGCGCTGAACCGTTCACTTGGCTTTTGTTTACGGTTTCGCATTTCCTCCCGTATAAATCTATTCCTGTTTGGATTGTCGTAACGCATTTTCAAATATAAAACCAGAGTATCCCAGCTATCGAATCGTTCTTCGTAAGTGGTGTACCAAATATATGCATCTTCTCTAAACAACAAATGGGCGTGCATTCGTAAATCTTCCTTACCGATTTCGTAGGATCGGCAGAGCAGATCTATTTGCCGTAGAAAATCAATTACGGGTACCAAATTGGCATCTCCGTTAAACTTCGGCCATTTCACTATAATGTTGCATTGCTGATGCGGTAAGCGGCGATTAGGCACGGGGTATTGGTTTCCAGCTTCCGGTAAAAACTCGTGAGCATTCTGACGGGCGGGCGGAACCCAGGAAACACCTGTGGGTTGTGAGTTTTCCCTTCGTAAATGCGAAAAATTCAGGTTTGCATTGGCACCTGTGCCTTCGTTAATTTCATAACGATTGAGAGGTCCATCGGTCGGCAGGCCAGATGGTCCAGCCATGCTTGTCATCATTGGCTGTCGAAGCGGCAGAGGGGTTGAAACAGTCGGGAGAGAACTGGTAGTTGGATTTAATCTCGTTCCCTGTACATTTAAGCACATATTATCACAAATTCAATGAGACTCGCACCGCCAGGTGGTTTGAGAAGCCACCATCTTCCAGGGTGTATATATATAGGGTGTGTGCACATATATAACGTGTGTGAATATTTATAGCGTGTGTCGCTAGCGTGCGTGGCTAGCTATATAGCGCGTGCATGTCTATAGCGTGCGTGGCTTGCGTGTGCATGGTTATATAGTTTCTGTGCTTGTCTATAGCGTGTCTGTGCATGTCTATAGCATGTCTGTGCATGTTTATAGCGTGCGTGGCTAGCTATATAGCGTGTGTGCATATCTACAGCGTGCGTGGCTAGCTATATAGCGTGCGTGACTAGCAGTATAGCGAAAAAAATTATCATATATAGTCTCAAATAAATCATCTCATGTTGATTTTACACAGTAAATCATTCAGAACTAAATCAAAAATTTGCCATGTCAAAAAACAATATTCAGTTGTCAATAAATGGCATTGACAAACATTATTAACCTCTTTTGACTTCAACTAAGCCTCAAAGTTTACTGAGTGTATTTAAACATTTATTTGAAGAATGTTTGCGCCAGTGAACTTGAATCACATAATTTTTCGCTCAAGTCCTACTATTTGCAGCGATCAGTTTTAAAATTATCTACGCTACTGCAAACTGCAGAAAATTGTTCGTATTAAACCTGAGTTACCGGGAATGCACTATTGGCCCTCATCGTAGCCACTGCCTAAATTAAGCTTTCTCAGTGCAACTCGATACAAAAGACAGCCACAAAACAATACAGTTTCATTCTTGTTTTGGATATGGCGTCGAGTGAAACTGCTTAGCTGCACATAGCTTCTGCTGTTGTTCTTTGTCGTTACCGGTGCCGTCTGTAGAGGTAAACGTCATCTGGAACAGAGAGACCATTAAATTGATTAACCCCATTGAGTGTATTCCCAAACCTATTGCAAGAAATACATTGACTTAAGACAGGCTGTCGTATTCTAGGTTAACTCTGCGGTCGTGTCTAATGAACAACCTCTCCAACTTTTTCACGATGGGTAATTCCTTACATATAATTAGTTGGTGTTAAGTCAGATTAACATTTTAATATAAACAAATTCTAGATTTACTACTCTTTGAATTTCGGAGTTTTCAAGCTTTTGTGCAATTTTGATGTTACGGGCCTGTTTGATTTACCACTAACAGCATGTTTCTCCTACTTGACCCATTATGGCCAAACAACATCTGTCGTTACAAATTACGTATTACGTATTACGTATTACGCGGAAGGGGCGAATTGCGGTTGTGCGGGGGTTCAAGTCCCTCTGCTAATTGGGGGTCGCTAGGACGATTAGTATTTCGTAAGTCAACATTTGCAATTCGATTTACTAAGTTTCCAATTGCGTGTTCATTCACTGTTCGATGAGTCAGTGGTCCTTGGAAAAGCATTTGATTTATGTACGTTGTAATATAATTTTTTACTTCCGAAACATGTATATATTCGGAAGCAGATCGATTTTCCGGTGCGCGAGATTCGTCTCGCCGTAATTGTTCATTTAGAGCAAATTCGCTGGTGAACTGGGGCGTTCGTAACAAACTCGCCTGGGCACTGATCGGGGTGACAGTCTGTCCGTTAAATGGCAGCTGTAGAGGAAGCGTTTGAGTCCAACTATCTTCGTTACTGATGAATGGATTTAAAATGGGTATCGAGTCTCGATTCACTAGCCCTTGCATCCTGTCTCGGTCTGTCGAACATAATTCGTTATTATGTCGAGAGGAAGTTATAGACAAATTAACACCATTAGGTTGCATAGTTCGATTGAGAGTGGTCGTAAGAATATCATGTACCTGTCCCTCGAGGGGGTTACTCGCAGGTGGTAATGTGTTTCTGGCGGCGACCGAAGTCGTACGCCTGCAATTCTCTTCAATATTCCCAGAACTGAAAATCTGGGTTTGTATTGATTGGCCATTCTGAGCATCATTCGAAGCAACCGATACTCGCGGTGTCTCAGAGTAGACACTGAGGACTGGTATATGTTTTCCTATTTCATTCAAATTTACCCCAAAAAACTTTTGGGCCAAGTCGCTTGTTATATTTAAAAGTATTTGTTTATTCTGCATTCCTTCTATGTTCATCGTAACGTATCTTCTAATTCTTTTGTGGTAGTGTACAAGACGAGACAACAACCCTGATGTCTCTTTACCTGCTTGTAACAAGTGTTCTATTTCTTGCAATTTTGCGGGAATCAATAAATAATCATCGGCCAATGAACGCGGACTGAGTTTTATTTCGCGGGGTGATTCTCTTTCATTTCCCCTCAAGCAATTTCGTAAAGTTCTTTGTTTAGAGGCGAAACTATCAGTCAAGGATTGCCCACGAAGAAAAAGTTCGTAGTTTAGCTCCTCTTCCTCCAAATCATTGGCATTAATTCTATACGATTCCATGTTTTCTTATTTTATTAAAATTATTTCTATTTCAAATTCAGTAATCCCAATTTTAATTTCCAATGTACCAAAAACAATCCCAATATTCAAAAAAAAAAAACAACTCTAATATTCCTAATCGCACTGTGCCGTACCGGTTCTATTTATTCGGATTTCTATTTTGAGCGAGGTGGGTTCTACGTGAAAAAAAACTGAAACAATCACCAACTAAATGACACCGTAATCAAATCTAGATCAACTGTGCCGGATTTTAACATAAGCATTGGTTTCTACTTATTCCCTGAAAACACTGAGCATTATTTCGGGCCCCACGTTGGGCGCCAAAATGTAACGAATCTCTTTG
This sequence comes from Wyeomyia smithii, assembly GCF_029784165.1. Taxonomy (NCBI): domain Eukaryota; kingdom Metazoa; phylum Arthropoda; class Insecta; order Diptera; family Culicidae; genus Wyeomyia; species Wyeomyia smithii. The sequence continues at coordinate 161,846,306 of NC_073696.1, read as the reverse complement.
TAACAGTCAGCAGCTTAAGCGCCACTCTCACGGGTGAGAGGCTGCTGATGCAAGGTCTGAGTGCTCGGCTAGAGACTCTCTGTCACGGGCGGGTTTAATGTTCAAACACTCGAATCCAATTTGGCTTTCCCAGCGGACGCGATGGGATTTAGATAGTTATTTACTAAGACACAGGAGAGGGCAACCAATCCCAGTAACAATGCGATATCCGAAATTCCCAAAAAATCTAAAAAACCCAGAGTGAAAGCGTCAACTTCGGTGAGCAAGAGAACACAACTTTAGATTCAAACAGGCCTTATACATTTTCTCTTATATTCAACACATGTTCGCCTGCCTATCAGTGACGTCACTCTCAACTACTAACTCTATATTATTTACAATCTGTGCTTATTCTTAGTCTACCTGTGAGTACCGGAACCTGCGGTCAGTGTACAAACCATCTCGAATGGCTGGTCGATCGCAGCCTTGCGTTTGGCGATGTCGAAGTATTTCACACGCGTGCGTTGCACGGGCTCTCACCGCGTGGGCGACGATCGTTTCAATCGTATGAAAGCGGTAACTTTTCCTGAGTGTCTAGCGGGCGGTTCTCGACGGGAGAAGAAAACGTGCTTCGAAAGTTCGCGTCGCCGTGTGAAAACCCGCGTCACAATTTGCTGATGGGCTTTTCCTCGTCTCGTGGCACGCGGTACTTGCACTCGGGTGGGGTTGGCAATCCGCATTTGCACCCACGTTGAACGGTGGGTTTAATCCTGACGCTAAACACTTTTAAGCAACACTGTTAATTAGTTAATAAGTTTTAACTGTTTAACGTGTTTTATTTTATATTGATTATGTTTTTCACGCTAGGCCTTTTTTATTGGCCGAAATTCGGGTAAAAGTTTAACTCGTTATACTAAGCGCACTGCGCGTTCAATCAGCTTCTCGCGTGTGCTTGCAGCGTGGTTGACGGTATTCACCCGAATAATCCCAAGGATTTAACAAAACCACATTTGATCTGATTGTTCGATCGCCTCAAACAATACCGGTTAGGTATTGGATGCTGCGGAAATTAGATTCCCTCTCCTTCTAGCTAATGCAAGATGAGGCATTTTATTTACCAGGTGTCTTTTGTGATCCCGCAGTGGCGATCTTAGTTTCCATTGGTTTGCTAATTTTTGCCTTCTTTTCGATCCCATCCCGTCTACTAGGAGAGATAAATGAGATCCGTGTTGAACTCACACGATCGATTTAAGCTTCGCGTGCATTGCAGCCTCTCTATCTCCCACCAGAGGGCTTTTAAGCGTTTGACGTTGTTGAAAGCTCGCGCTAGTGTTCTTATGGCAACAGTGTTCTTAGGGAAACTGTTATAATCTTACAATTTCAAATAAAGTTGTTCCTTGATCATTGACAAAATTGATTTTTTGACGTAGAATACGTCTTACGGCAACATATATAGGGGTTCAACTTCAATACAGGATCCAATTTCGAAAACCGAAAACATGGAGAGCGTCACGAAAATTGTCCAATTTCAAACGTTCTAAACTCAGTCAGTTTTCAACCGATTTCCGTCATTTTGCAGCAATCGATTGGAAAATCATTTAAGCAACCGTCCAAATGCAGAAAATTGTAATCTGACTGTTCGAACTATGATACTATTGAAAGTTGTTGAACCTTGTCGAAACGTAAATGTCGACCTTTGATTGGTTGCTTGCTGCCTTTCCCTAAAAAGGACGACAGAATGAAGTACTTAGTTAGCCAGGAATACACTCGTTGGGCTATATAAAAGACTGCTTCTCCTCAAGCAATCTCAGTTTACTAGCAACAGGCAGCAGCGGCGGACAGTAGCAGCGATGGCAGTGGGCAAACGCGGCGTGGAGCAGCAGCGGGCAACAGCGGCGGCGGTAGTGGTTAGCTGCAGAACCTAACTTTTTCAGTTCGGCTCCCTTTTGATCTGAGTTGGACCCCACCAGTGGTAATTCAATTCAGATATCGTTGGGTGAATACAGCCAGAAATTAAATGAGACTCGCACCGCCAGGTGGTTTGAGAAGCCACCATCTTCCAGGGTGTATATATATAGGGTGTGTGCACATATATAACGTGTGTGAATATTTATAGCGTGTGTCGCTAGCGTGCGTGGCTAGCTATATAGCGCGTGCATGTCTATAGCGTGCGTGGCTTGCGTGTGCATGGTTATATAGTTTCTGTGCTTGTCTATAGCGTGTCTGTTCATGTCTATAGCATGTCTGTGCATGTTTATAGCGTGCGTGGCTAGCTATATAGCGTGTGTGCATATCTACAGCGTGCGTGGCTAGCTATATAGCGTGCGTGACTAGCAGTATAGCGAAAAAAATTATCATATATAGTTTCAAATAAATCATCTCATGTTGATTTTACACAGTAAATCATTCAGAACTAAATCAAAAATTTGCCATGTCAAAAAACAATATTCAGTTGTCAATAAATGGCATTGACAAACACTATTAACCTCTTTTGACTTCAGCTAAGCCTCAAAGTTTACTGAGTGTATTTAAACATTTATTTGAAGAATGTTTGCGCCAGTGAACCTGAATCACATAATTTTTCGCTCAAGTCCTACTATTTGCAGCGATCAGTTTTAAAATTATCTACGCTACTGCAAACTGCAGAAAATTGTTCGTATTAAACCTGAGTTACCGGGAATGCACTATTGGACCTCATCGCAGCCACTGCCTAAATTAAGCTTTCTCAGTGCAACTCGATACAAAAGACAGCCACAAAACAATACAGTTTCATTCTTGTTTTGGATATGGCGTCGAGTGAAACTGCTTAGCTGCACATAGCTTCTGCTGTTGTTCTTTGTCGTTACCGGTGCCGTCTGTAGAGGTAAACGTCATCTGGAACAGAGAGACCATTAAATTGATTAACCCCATTGAGTGTATTCCCAAACCTATTGCAAGAAATACATTGACTTAAGACAGGCTGTCGTATTCTAGGTTAACTCTGCGGTCGTGTCTAATGAACAACCTCTTCAACTTTTTCACGATGGGTAATTCCTTACATATAATTAGTTGGTGTTAAGTCAGATTAACATTTTAATATAAACAAATTCTAGATTTACTACTCTTTGAATTTCGGAGTTTTCAAGCTTTTGTGCAATTTTGATGTTACGGGCCTGTTTGATTTATCACTAACAGCATGTTTCTCCTACTTGACCCATTATGGCCAAACAACATCTGTCGTTACAAACCCAACCAACTTTTCAGAAACAAACCCCCTGTGGTCAATGAAAGCAAATAAATATGTTACCAAAATCGAACCATCGAACCGCACTGTGTCAACAGGGTGTGTTACAACCAGACTTCCTGTGCACGTACTTTTTTCTCAAGCGACGAGAGAAATCTTTCTCTCGCTCGTAGAATTTCCACGTACGTGCGACGAGACGAGACAACGTCACATGCGATTTGCAGGTTGCTCTTTTGCTTCTCTTTCGGTTCGGATTGCGATGCGCAAGCGATGTTTCGTCGCACTACGAATTGAGCGAGACGCCTGTACTGTACATACATGATACAGCTCGTGCGCCAGAGCTCGTGAGACTTTCTCGTGTACCAGGCTCAAAGTAATACTTATTTTGTGCTGTTCTGTTAGGGAAAGTCAATTTTATTCGATTTAAATGGAACTTTGCACTCGTGTTTAACTTGGCAAACTATGTATTTTTTTAAACTTTTTGGGCCAGAGTGAATTGTTAATGAAAACTTGATCTTGGTTAGCAAAAAATAAAGTAAAATAATAAATTTTTTTCAAAGCAACCCACAGTGGTCTAAACTCAAAAAACCGTGATCGTTTTAGATTCGACTGTGAAATATTGATTGTATGTACCCAGTGTCTTCAGCAAGTTTATTCCATATAACAAGGCCTTTCTTTTGGTATTTTCAGTTTTTTTATCAATCCTCCTAGTAGTTAGATATAAAAACTTTTTTTTCTAATTTTCAAAATACCAGATTGCTTTCTTCAGCAAATTTGTAGGAAAATATATAAAAAAAAGAATTGCTGAACACAGTAATCTTCTAACTGTACGTCTGATATGACGAAGCAGAGTTTTACGAGGAACACTCCTCAAAATTAATTTTTCGGCCATAACTTTTTCTGTAATCGTCGAAACAATTCAAAATGTTCTAAGATTTTGTTCATTCTGCTAAACCTTGCATTTTTGTAGAATATATTGGTTTGCTATTTTTATTTGTTGTAAAGATATTTCTAGTTTTTTTGCTGAAAATAACCATATTCTGAGTCCATATTTCTGCGAAGGTTGCAAAAAGTATCAAACCAGACTGTATGCATTTGAAAGTTTGTCGAAAGAAATGTATTACTCATAAGAGTTCAACTGTTTCTAGTTGTATCCAACCGAGTACTGAATGAAAGGAAAACACCCCTCAAAATTAGTTTTTTGTCCATAACTTTTTCTGTTATGTTTCGACGATTCTTAGATGTTCTTAGATTTTGTTCATTCTACTAAACTGCCCATAAATGCATAACAGTCCCATGTGAGTTTTCATCACTTTCGAGATAAACCTTAGAAACTTCTTTACACTACGTGTGCTCTCGAAAATTTACAACAAAAGTTAGGTTTGTTGCTAAAATAATGAAAAAAATATTGATTCTGGTCAGGCCCACGTTACGAATAAACGCATAACCGGCTCAGAGCTAAAACCAATTAGCAGAAAATCATGGTAACTTTCATTAAATGACTAGATAAAGTGTACTGATCGAAACAACAATGACCTTATTGCATATAAAAATATTCTGCACAATTATATTTACCTCGGATGAATGCTTATTTTAAATTTTTGTTTCTTTGATTGAATCCATAGGAAGGAAAAAATGCTATGGTTTACCTGCGTCTACTGCGTTTTACTCAGTTGTACGTTTTTGGCAGTGTGACTCTTATGCGTTTATGGGCAGTAAACCTTATAAACAAATGCTTTGACAACAAAAGCTAGTCGAAGTTTTTGATTGAAAATGTTTACTAAAACCTCTTAAAATCATAAACTTTATTTTTTTCTTGGAAAATTACATCTGGTTTTCTTCCGCTTTTAAATCATTTTTAATAAATACTTCAAATAGTTAAATATTAGGAATAATATTTTGAGTCATGAATAAAAAAGTCCCTGCTGTGCTTAAAGATGCTCTGTAGCACCATTTCAAATTTAACTTTTTTCTTCAAAATGCAATATTTTACACTCACTTTAATTGGTCTACAAAGTATTTTGCTTAAATTAACCCGAAAGTATTTTTAAATCATGTGAACGGGAAAGGGTTACAAAATCGGATTTCTCAGTTCTTTTTTTCTCAAAATAAGTTATTTAGATAGACATTTTAGTCCAAAAAGTGCGATGCCCGCCTCCACCCAAAATCATCAGAGCATGTGTTTTGCAAAATGTTTAATTTGATTTTTTTGTAAATGTTTACCTTCAATAAAAATATTTACATTTCATTCCACCATCCTGAAATTTAAACCAGAAATTTTGTTATAACTTCGGATTTCTTCGAAAAGAAAATGAGAAAAAAAAAAACTCTTAATTTTTGTTTGTCAATTAAGATAAGGTGTTTGTTTATAATTTATTTTGACCAAAAAAGGTTTTATTGGAGTGTATTTTTTTATAAGCATTATTAGTTCCCTGCAATTCATTCTCAGACAGTTTATTTTGTACAACTGAAGGATTCTGAGCTACAATGCTTTGAATCAAACATATACCAAAATACTTGTGTTCTTTTAAAAAAATTCTCGTCAGTCTGAAAAAATTGCCCGCCCTCGAAAAATATTCAGTTTGTGAAGTCAGGTACGTGTGCTGAGATTCAGCCAAATCAAAAATGGTAGATATTCGATGATGATAGGACATTTGGCATGATAACACTCAGGACTCAAATTGACGCAGACTATCTTTCTAGGATTAACACTCCGCATTTGACGAGTCGAACGTTGAAATGGTTGAAATTCATTCATAAATTCCATGTTGCACATTATAAAACATATATTTACTAGATAATATAACACCGTAGCATTGAATTGCATTTTCGTCTCCGGTATCGAAAGCATCATGTATCAGCGACATGATTCGAGCAACGCGTCTCCCAGAGTTACTCAAAGATTTGTGTCTTCGATACAGTATGAGCCCTCAGACCCTTCTGGAGGTGCATTAGTTGGAAAATTTCATAAAACAATATTACTAAGATTATTACAAAAGTTCACATCGTTGCACAAGGTAATATTCCCCTAACAGCAAAAAAAGATCAGATTACTATAAATACGAGTATATATAGTCGCACTAGAGTTAATGTGGCTCTAGAATCATATATCTGATTTGCAATATCTATACCTTATTTGAAAATTCTATCCAACACCTTTACCCCCAACATGTATTGAAAAATATGAAATTGATTATATTGGTTTAGTGGTTCTGTTATTTTTAACTCCCGAAAGGCTTGTATTCGAATTAAAAATCACATCTAATCTTATAAGTACAAAACTGAATATGATTTTCTGTGGAATGGTTTCTATTATATAATAGTCAATGACATCTTAAACGACGACAGAAACTGACAGCATCTCCACGTTAACCAACACAACACTCTGCATCTAATATATTTGTTTCAGTTAAAAATATCATGCATTTTTATACCGTTCGCAAAGAAAATAATAATGTATAAATATGGTAACAAAACGTTCTTCATTATTGTTAACAAGTCGGTTTAATCAACATATGATTTGATAAACAAATGAATTAGTTTACACACCATTCATTATTCAAACAGTGCTCTTACGCAAGCTCCTATAACACCATAAATAATAAATCACATAAAATCTCCTGTCTTCATCCCTCTGGGCAAAATCAATTTCTTCCTTGCGCCATCAGCTCAAAGCAATATGTGAAACTAGCTCGCGAGACGAGCTCACGAGAATTTGCGCGCAAGCTGTCTCGTGTGCGCAACGCCCATGCACCGCGCTCGTTACGTTGAGAGACGACATATCTTCGTGTACGTCGCAAAAGAAATTCCATGCGACGAGACATGGCTCGTACGTATTGCAAGTTCTCTCGCTCGCATGTGGCGCACAGCACAAAACGACTGAATGAGAAACGAGACTTGTAGCTCAAAGCGCATTGTCTCTTTTTTGTACGAGCGAGATTTCAGGAAGTCTGGTTACAACTGATTCAATTGTGACGTACGGAGAACTTACAAAACAAATTTCTTCTTAATATGTATTAAGAATTTTTTCCTTACTGTTACAAGTGTATACAAATTTTAATAACAGTTCGAATATTTACAAAACAAATAAAAACAAAGGTTCAAACTGTAACTGTTGAGCATATAGCTCTGAAACTAACCTTATAATCGTTGTGGCAATGCTTTTCGGTCGGAGGGCTGTGGAATGAGCGCGAAGCCTTTTAAGACCACTATTGTTGGCCCTAACTAGTGTTTCTTGAACTGGTATTCCGCGAACATTCGACTAATTGAAATCAGACCAATCAGGAAAAAAGCTTCGATGAGCTTTTTATCATACCAATTGTTTCTCCTCTATGTTTTTCGAACTGTTGTGAAAGATAGAAAAAGTTCTAATGATTTGCAAAATATTGCAGATTTTTTTTTTCTTCATCTATAATTTATTTGACACGGCACAAATACAATTTAATGTTTAACGGCGCCAATTATATCTGGTAGCTTACTTTCTAAAGTATCTTAATAACTAAAAGCAAATTTTTTATCCTCGCTGCCGACTACGAGCTGAAACTAAATCTAACTTAAAGCTAGAATGTTTTGCATTAAAAGCACTGATTTGTTGTTTGATGGTTTTCCATCGCCATGGGTAAGCAGCATATTGAGAATGTTCCGCTGCTGGGCCAAGATATTACGGACTGGCATATTGGGTTGTCTCCCTCGGGACCTGAGAGTATCGTGCGGGTCTAGTTGCTGTTTCCGGATCCGGGGTCTTAACGTGTTCTTGTCGTTTGGTTGGATGTAGGCGGAAGGGAATAGGATTAAACTGGGGCGTGGATGGATTTCAGGAAAACGTATATAAGGGACATGTAGGATAGGTCACGGCTCTCCAAGACATCACGAACAGGAACAGCCGGCTGCCTACTTTCGGCCTGCAGGGAAGCTATTAATTTAGACCTGGCGTCACGGTGTACAGGGCATGACCAAACCACATGCTCTATGTCGTGATAACCCTCACCACAGGCACAGATACCACTTTCTCCGAGCCCAATACGACGGAGATGCGCGTCAAATCTATAGTGATTGGACATAAGCCGGGACATCACGCAAATGAAATCCCGACCTACATCCAACCCCTTGAACCACGGGTTCGTCGATACTTTGGGGATTATGGAATGTAACCACCTTCCCAATTCCCCTCTGGTCCAAGCATTTTGCCAACTGATGATCGTATTCTGAAGTACAAGTGCGAAAAATTCATTAAAAGCAATTGGTCTTTCATAAATATCACCGTTTGTTGCGCCCACCTTAGCCAAAGAGTCCGCTTTCTCATTGCCCGGTATCGAGCAGTGAGAAGGGACCCACGCTAAGGTAATCTGAAACGATTTTTCGGATAAAGCACTCAGATGTTCCCGTATTTTCCCCAGGAAATACGGAGAGTGCTTAACATCTTTCATCGATCGGAGAGCCTCAATGGAACCGAGACTGTCCGTAAAGATGAAATAATGGTCCGTAGGCATTTTTTCGATAATCTCTAGGGTGTACTTAATTGCAGCCAATTCTGCGACGTAAACAGAAGCAGGATTATCGAGCTTATGGGAGACGGTTAAATTGTTATTGAAAATACCGAATCTAGTGGACCCATCAAGAAGTGATCCGTCAGTGTAGAACATATTGTTGCAGTTGATGTTTCGATATTTATTGGAAAAAATTTTTGGGGATCTGCTGCACGCGTAAATGATCCGGGATTCCACGAGTTTCTTCTGTCATGGATGTATCGAAAAACACAGTAGAATCAGAAGTATTTGATAAGTCGACACGATTTGGAATATTCGAAGAAGGGTTAATATTTTGGGACATGTGATGGAAATACAAAGTCATAAAACGGGTTTGAGAATTAAGTTCGATTAACCTTTCAAAATTTTCAATCACGGGACGGTTCAAGACCTCACATTTGATAAGAATACGAGAAGACAGGCTCCAGAAGCGGTTTTTCAATGGTAGTACTCCAGCTAAGACCTCCAAACTCATCGTATGGGTCGACTGCATGCAACCTAAGGCGATACGCAAACAACGATATTGTATTCGCTCCAGTTTGATCAGATGTGTGTTTGCTGCGGAGCGGAAGCAGAAACACCCGTATTCAATAACAGACAATATCGTTGTTTGGTAAAGCCTTATAAGGTCTCCTGGATGGGCTCCCCACCATTGTTCGGTTATTGTACGAAGAAAATTCACTCTTTGTTGACATTTTTACATCAGATACCTCACGTGACAACCCCAGGTGCCTTTAGAGTCGAACCAGATACCAAGATATTTGTGTACCAAAACCTGAGAAATCGTTTTACCCAGTGTTTGAAGCTGAGCAGTTTCATGCTTCCTAGAAAAAACTACTATCTCAGTCTTCTCCGGAGAGAATTCGATACCTAGCTGTAAAGCCCAAGCAGACAAATTGTCCAAGGTATCTTGCAATGGTCCTTGCAAATCGGCAGCTTTGGCTCCTGTAACAGAGATTACACTGTCGTCTGCAAGTTGTCTTATCGTGCATGAATTTGCCAGACATTCGTCGATGTCATTTACATAGAAGTTGTAAAGAAGGGGGCTTAAACATGAGCCCTGGGGAAGACCCATGTAGCTAATGCGAAAAGTTGCCAAATCGCCGTGCGTAAAATGCATGTGCTTTTCGGACAACAAATTGTGCAAAAAATTGTTCAAAATTGGAGAAAATCCTTGTCGGTGAAGTTTACCCGAAAATAGAAACGGAATCAAAAGCCCCCTAATGTCCAAGAACGCAGACGCCATTTGTTCTTTGCGAGCATACGCCAGCTGAATATCTGTTGAAAGCAGCGCAAGACAATCATTCGTCCCTTTGGCACGGCGGAAGCCAAATTGAGTATCTGATAGTAGGCCATTTGATTCGACCCAATGGTCTAAACGACGGAGTATCATTTTTTCCATCAATTTCCGGATACAGGATAGCATTGCAATCGGCCTATAAGAGTTGTGATCAGAAGCTGGTTTCCCTGGTTTTTGGATGGCGATCACCCTCACTTGCCTCCAATCCTGCGGTACAATGTTTTGCTCCAGGAACTTATTGAACAAGTTCAACAAGTTGAATTTGATTCTATCTAACCCAGGCGCGTTATTGTTACAGGACAGGAGGGCAACTGAAAATTCTGCCATCGTAAAAGGTGATTCTATCGCGTCGTGGCCCGGAGACGCATCACGAACAATATTTTGCTCAGGAACAGAGTCCGGACATACTTTCCTGGCAAAATCAATGATCCACCTACTTGAAGACTCCTCGCTTTCGTTGACCGTTACGCGATTCCGCATTCTTCGGGCTGTGTTCCAAAGAGTGCTCATCGATGTCTCCCTCGACGTCTCGTTCACGAACCGACGCCAATATCCGCGTTTCTTTGCTTTAGCCAAACTTTTAAGCTTGGTATCAAGCTCCGAATACCGTAAATAGTCGCCAGGTATACCTCCCTTCTGGTAGGCCAAAAACGCGTCGGATCTTTGCGTGTAGACATCGGAGCACTCTTGGTCCCACCACGGAGTGGGAGGCCGTTCTTTAATCGCTACGCCGGGATATTTCTTCGTTTGGGCTTGCAACGCGGCGTCGAGAATCAAGCCCGCGAGGAGGTTGTATTCTTCAAGTGGTGGATGATGTTGAATCGAATCGACCGCTTTTGAAATCATTTCCTCGTATAACTTCCAATCGACATTCCGTGTGAGGTCATACGGAATGTCAACTGGTCGCATGCGAGTTGACCCGTTATTAATTGAAATAAGAATAGGCAAAAGGTCGCTACCGTTAGGATCGAGGATTACCTTCCATGTGCAATCCAACCGTAGCGACGTCGAACATAAGGATAGATCCAAAGCGCTTGGGCGCGTTGGAGGTTTCGGGATACGTGTCATTTCGCCGTTGTTTAAAATAGTCATGTCGAAGTCATCGCAAAGGTTATAGATTAAAGAGGAGCGGTTATCATTGTAAGGGGAACTTCAAGCCACGCCATGAGAGTTGAAGTCTCCCAAAATCAAACGTGGCGAGGGAAGAAGTTCTATTAAATCAAAGAGCAGCCGTTGCCCAACCTGTGCTCTGGGAGGAATATATATTGAGGCAATACAAAGCTCTTTACCTTGTATTGTCATTTGACATGCGACAACTTCGATGCCTGGAATCGAGGGGAGGTTAATACGATAGAAAGAATAGCACTTTTTAATCCCTAAAAGTACTCCTCCATATGGGGTGTCTCGATCAAGGCGAATAACATTAAAATCATGGAAGTTGAGATCAATATTTGAAGTAAGCCAAGTTTCACAAAGGGAAAATGCATCGCATTTGTTTTTATTTATCAAAACTTTAAACGAATCAATTTTTGGTAAAATACTTCTACAATTCCACTGTAAGACAGAGATAGAATCCTTCATATACGCAGTTGAATTAGGCATCGAAGGATACAATCGCTGCAAGGAGGGGCCATTGGGCAGTCAACTGCTTCAAAAATGATCTAACTGTTGGGAGAAATGGTGTAAGAAAAATTTTAATTGGATCGGGTACATTGAAAGTTTCAAAAATCCAGTCCACAATGTCAGAATATTTCACTAATCCAGAGTTTGTTTCATCAACTGGATGTGCAAAAGGAACAACTGGGGTTTTGGATGTTCCTGGCAGTGCTGGGAACTCCTTCTGGGACTTTAAATTTGCAAGCCCAGGAGGAGTTTGCTTCGGTTTTTCCGCAGCACTGTTTGGTTTGCTCGTAACTTTCATTTCACTTTGAGAAATCTTAGGACCTTTTCTGGGAAGTTTAGGAGAGGAAATATTTTTCTCTTTCTAGACTCCCCAGGATTGGCGTAAGATGTTCCCGCTGGTGAATCGTCAGAATCGGTTTCATCAGAGGACAACAGATCATAAGAGTTTGATGTTATGGGAGAAGTGGTAACGGTCTTCTTCAGCATCTCAGCGTAAGAACGCTTCGAACGCTCTTTGAGAGACCTCTTTATTTTATCCCTGCGCTGCATGTACACCGCACATGTCGAGAGCTCATGCTGACTCTCTCCACAGTGAATGCATTTTTCAGCATTTTTACTGCAGTAATCATCCGCATGATTCTCCCCACACTTGCCACAACGTGCCTTATTGCAGCAGTAGGCGGCGGTGTGGCCTAACTGCTTACAATTCAGGCAGTTCATGACGCGAGGCACATATAATTGCACAGGGAAACGAACCCGGTGGATCGAGACGAGGCTTGGTAGCGCTGACCCGGCGAACGTAACTCGAAACGAGTCTGACGGAGTGTATACTGATCGATGCTGACCGCAATTGCTTGCAGTCGAGCACCTTTACATCGGGACAGGTTTTGTTCTTAAAGCACCCTTTGGCACTTTTCAGTATACACTCGACGGACAGACTCGAATCGGTTATGACACCGTCGATCTCCACGTTTCATGCGGGTATGTAAACGCGATACTCGCGTGTGAAGAGCTCAGAGCAAGCTATATCGTTGGCCTCTTTCAGGTTACTGACCACGACTCGGAGCTTGTTAGGCCGGACCTTGGAAATTTCGGTCACGCCCTTGTACTCCTTCGTCAGGTCTTTAGAAATCTGCAAGAGGTTCAACTGTTTCGATTTCGGTCCCGCCTTTGGCCGAAAATAGACAGTATAGCTGCCCTGGGCTCCGTCTGGGTAAAGCCTGGGGCGAGGGGGGACTGAAGAATGAACAGGGGAGGGGGTAACAGAAGGGTCTGGGTCAGAGGGGTTCGGGGATGGTGGCGCGGGAGGCGAGGGATCTACATCCATCCCGCTAAGTCTAGCGCACTAGCGCCGACAAGAGCACGTATCTTTTTACTTCTCCCTTCCAGTAAGGTTGGTAGTCCGATCGTTCGAAGTTGCAGCCGTTACAGCCAGCAGCACCGATACAGCAGCACCAAACAGCCACCAGCAGCGAGCCAGGTGTGAGATCACTCCACACAGCGATACAACTCACTGTCAACTGATGGCTTCTTCTTTTGGCTTCCTCTTTTGTGTCTCGTCCACTGCTGTAGCACAATTTAGCCAGCAGCCAAATCGGTTTACGCACCAGCTGGTAGTCACGATGCGAAACAGTTGCACAAAGGCGCGACCTTGAACCCGGATTTATTTCACTCGACCAGGCAAACAATGCCAACACTTGTTCACACGTCTTTTGTTTTATATTCTATCGGAGCGATCATCGATCACACGTCCGATATTCTATCGGAGCGATCACCGATCACACGTCCGATACTGATGCGTGTTCGGCACAGAATGATTGCAGATTTTATCAGGTATTAATCAGGCATTAGACGTAAAAAACACTTGCCATATTTTGTTTGCATTTAAGTTGCATAACATTTTCACTAGGGTAAATATGTTTGTTAAATTAGCCGTTACAAATTTGATCTGTAAATACTTTATGTCATTTGTACTCAGAAATATAGAAAATTGAAAAGGAAGGGAAAAAAAGATCTGAGTTGTTATGCTTATATTCCAAGTTCCTTGTTGAATTTAGTATGAATAAACAAGTCCAGTGATAATAAAAATGTCGTTGCCAGCATATGTTTAATAAGAATGATAATTCTACAAACCTCTACAAGTTTTTGCTAAAGATTTTGCTAAAGAAGCCTTATTTTACCTCTCGGTGTTATTTCTGTACTTCTGTACAAATATATTCGGTTCAACACAATTGGCATACAGCACTAAAACCTAATAATCGCAGCACTGAAACGTGAAAATGCAGTATCAAAATCTGCAATAATGCATCCAAAACCAGTTCAAAAGCAAGTCAAGCATTATTCAAAGATTTTCAAAACTCCATCCCCTCTCACTCTTCCATAACGTTACTACCCAAATTAGTATGAGGAAAATATTCCATTCACTAATCATAACAAAAACTAGTGAGTAATGTCATTTACGAAATCGCAACGCAATACAACAAACGTATGATTTCTCGGTAACAAACATAGCACATTTTGGTATCTGTTTGGCTGCTATAGAAAACCTGCTGAAAAAAATACCATCCGAACTACTTACTCTCCCTCCCATCATCACCGCACCGTATCATCGCTGCTAGCAATGGGCGATATTGTATCGGTATCGGAAATATCGATACTTTCGAGACGATATTTCGATTTTTTGGATCGATACACAGGCGTCCGATACTCAACCGTATCGATACTGAAAACCGCGATATTTGTATCGATATTGTTTTATGCCTACGGACCATACGAGCTGGAACCACTGAAAAGCTGCCACTGTCATTATAAATATCGCACAAGTCTATTTGCACTAGCAAAACTTAGATGGAGAAATAGATAGAGAGAATGTTGTGAGCCAAACGAACTGTCAAAATCTAAGCCAAACGCAGCATAGGGCCAAATTCGAAATTTGTTTTACTTAAGCCACACATTTAAAGCCAAAAAGGAGTGCTCAATAATAACGTGTTCACAAATACTTTCAAAAATAGGCATAGCTCTACGTTGCCGTATTAAGCCACAAAACTTATATTGTTTCTCTGACAATTGATTAAAATATTGTTTGTTTACATTTATACTCAGCTTCATTTGTTTTTATTTGAATTAATTCTACTTTCTGCGTTAAAATGCATCCACAAACCCCTCAAACGAAATTCAACGTTATCAGAAATGATGTTTGGCTTCGATTTAGTTGGGCTAGCGGAAGGCCAACTAAACATAGCCCAACGAGCGAAATTTGACTGTATTTTAAAAACAAATATAAGTTTTCTGGTTACACTGTTCAGATCGAATATTGGCAAGCGGAAACTAACTCATGCTTTCCGTCGACACAAGTTAGAGTACAAGTGAAAAATAAAATTGCAATATTTATTAGTAAGAAAAATTCAGCGGTAGACTTCACTATCTTATTTTCGCTGACATATCTAACTTTTTTATGTCATCAACTTCCTCATCAATTAATATGGAAGTGTGTCAATAATTTATACAAATAAGACGGGTGCTTCACAGCCCATTGGGTCAGTGAATACAAATCTTGAAGATATAAGTTGTTTAATTCATTTGTTTGCCAAAGCTCAGAATTTCTGCATTACCTGTATGTATTTGTGAAGTCATTTGATTCATGCTGCTCTAGAGAATGCGGATAGATACCAGAAAAACAACAAAAAGTCGGCACATCAAATTTCCATTGCTGGAAACCACCAAAATTTTGCTGATTTTTGGTGTGCTGTGCTTCTAGCAATCTGTTCAGCAAAATGAAATTTGCTAATTATTCAGTAATGCTCAATTGCATAAAAGTGACAGGTCGTCCGCTGCATGTTCAGTAAAACGAAATACAACTTGCTGGTTGTCAGCTATGACAATTTGCTGTTCATTCAACAAAGCATAAATCAATTTGCTGGTTAACCAGTTAGTTCAAGGGAACCATGTTTCCGTCAGGCACCAGATTCCATCCGCCCATCGGATCATAGGCAAATTACTGTTGAACTAGAGATGTATGATTATCATTTCAACTTTTAAGTTCATCTAGCCCAACAAGGACTTAGCTATGATCCCATGTTCGCTATCAGGAGCTTAGCGATGATCCCGTACCAGCTGCACAGCGATTTGGCGCGTTTTACTAATGACAGCTTGACGTAAATTTTTTGACATATCAATGCTTTTGCTGGATTCCAGCAAACATTCATTTACTTTTTTTTTGTTCAGCAAATAGTTTTGCTGTATTTTCGCGAATCACTGAATCGATTACTGGTTTTCAGTAAATGTATTATTGTTTCAGTTGAATACCGAAATAATGACTCGCGTCTTTCGATTTTTTAACCTTATACACAATTGCGCATTGTGTATGTCGCATCTAGTGCGCTGTATAGCGCATCTGACGCGTAATACAGCGCACTAGATGCGACACTATGCGCATTGTGCATAAGTTAAAAAAATCGAAAGTTGCGAGTCGGTATTTCGATTTTCAACTGGAACAACAATATCAAAAATTCAAAAAATGATCTCAGCTATTGTATCGATACTTCTGGTATCGATACTTTTTGACCGATATTTCGAGTATCTCGATACTTGTGGTTCTTCGGGTATCGATTCTGAAGTATCGATACTCTCCGTCGTATCGCCCAATGCTAATCGCTGCTGCGTCACTGCGATGCGAGATGCAATCCAACCAACATTTATGGGACTCTCAATTATTCTTTTGCTTGTTGCTATCGTTTTTTTCCTACGATGCGCCACGTACGAAGAGAGAATTACAACGGAGCAACGCGCATCACTCTATTCTCAGAGTTGTATGTAGTCAACTGTTGTATTTGTCATCTCCGAGTGACCAAGGCACCAACATTTTATTACGTATTGAGAGGATACAATTTTAGTCATGAACTGTGCACTTCATGATGTGCACAACTCAAGATTTCCTTCACTGCAAGCGAGAGCCATATAAATGTTTTACACCTCCAGCGCAAAGCGGCGTGCGACACTGCAATAGAACTCCCAGAAAATAGCTGCCGCCGGCTGCCTGCTCTCCTATGCATAACCATCCACCAGTCGCGGGAATAAAAAATAAAATTTACTTGCCACAGTTCACACACAGCATACGGGCTGGCTAACGCCGGTACGCACACGAAAAGTGGAACGAAAAAAACGAAAGAACTGGTTCACTGATCTTTTGAATCTATGCAGACAATCCGCTCGCGAGCTGATCAGAAAATCAGTTCTTTAAAAAATCGAAATCTTCTAATCGCCAGCGGATTGCCTGCGAGCTGAACAAAAGAGCCATCGGAAGAACAAGTTCTTCTGAGAGCGAAAGATTTCGCTCTTTCAAAGAACTTAGTCTTTTGATCAGCCTGCGAGCGGATAGCCAGAAGATCAGTGAATCAGTTCTTTCGTTCTTTTCGTTCCACATTCATTCGTGTGCGTACTCGGCGTTAGCCAACCCGTGTACCTGTGTATGGACTGTTGCAAGTTGTTTTTTTTTTGCATGCTCTTGCGACTAGCTGGTGGCTGGGTGATGAGAAATGCAGGTTATGCATATCAGGGCAGACGTTTGGTGGCAGCTTGTTTCTGGGAGCTCTATTGTAGTTTTGCGCGCGACCTTGCGCTTGGCAAATCGGGTGTAAGGCGTTCACCTGGCTCTCGCTTGCGGTGTCTGATAATTAGCTACACTGATAAAAAAATATGTAGGAACGAAAAGAGCGAGTGAGCTATTAAAAAGAACTAGTTCATCTTAGTGAGCGGAACCGCTCTGATCCGCTCACTATAGTGAACCATTTTTCCCACCTCTAATATCTAGGAAAAAGGGGAAGAAGGCTACATAAGCCTTTTATAGTCATATAGTATATAATCCGCAGTACCTTTTATTGTTTTTAAGAAATATATATAAAATTTTATATTCATAATGGAGTATACGTTTCCAAAAGCAGATGCCATGCAGTGCATCCCAGAATTTGATGGATCGCTAGACGAACTAGAAGCGTTCGTTTATCATATCGAGCATTTTGCTCGGGAGATACCAGAAGGAGTATCACACGCTCCATTGGTTTATATTACTCTATTAAAACTAAAAGGCAGAGCTGCTGCCGCAATACATAGAATTAACGCAAACGCTTGGCCACAGGTTAAGCAGAACTTATTGAAGGAATTTGGGGATATTATACGCATCGAGGCAGTTATAAATCAAGTAGAAACATTGAAACAGGAAGCGGTTGAGACCTTTCCTGATTATAAAAAGAGGATATTGAAAATGGAGCAAATCGACTCCTACGAAATTAACTGTACGAAGTCATGCATGATAGTTAGTCTTCGATTACATTTTATGGCGGGTTTGTGCGACACCGCATTGAAAGAAGCTGCTCAAGGTAAACGAGCATTGAAGTTAGAAGAGCTGCTAGATGACTTAGAGGATTACTACCATGAGCGTAATCATATCTCGGAAATAGAAAAAAGAATACAGGGCCTAGAATGGGTCGAAAAACAGCGCGATGCGCTTAGACAATATGAAAGTAACAGAAATATTTTCACGATAAATTACACAGACGCTGATTATAGTAACAGTCGTCTTGGAAGAAATGAATATTATAATTGCAAAAATAGGGATAGAATAATTTACAAGCAAAACAATTATAACAATATATGTGGATCTAACGACGGTAATCGATCTAAATACAATTATCGCACAGCGCGTTCATACCGGCGGAGCCAAGGGGACTACGCCCATGGTTGGAAATATAATTATTATGGTCAAAATGGACCAACTGATAGGAAGTACAGGAATTCGCATACCCGGATGCCTCAGGAAAATGCTCATGGTAGCCAACATTAATGAAAAAAGTAGTAATTTTCAAAAAGAAGGTATTTTGGATCCTGTTGCACAGGAGTATTTTAACGAGGATTTAGCAGAAATTTGCGAAGATGTTGACTGGCGGAGATGTAACGATGAGCCCAGCAACATAGAAATAGCCGATTGGAGGACCACATGCAATCACATAAGAGACAACAGTGCTTGTGTGGCTAAGCAAGTATATTACGATGTCAGAGGGTACTTAATGTTAACCCTACTGGCTAGGCAGAATGTCAAATTTACGTTGAACCTGATCTTAGATACAGGTGCATGTGCGAATATAATTAATGGGTTCAATGATGGCAATTTCGGTCACGGGTTTCTTTAAAACACGTTTTATTATGTCAAAGCCAACGTTTCAAGGATATATTTCCTCGTCCTCAGGGCAAAAACAAAACAAACAAGTTCTCGTCAAAATATGGTGCATTGGTGTAAAATTGCTCTAGGTTAACTGCACTACAACAGTATCTTCCAACACACATCACACACGATTGATGATGTGATGTGATGTGTGATGTGTGTTGGAAGATACTGTTGTAGTGCAGTTAACCTAGAGCAATGCACCATATTTTGACGAGAACTTGTTTGTTTTGTTTTTGCCCTGAGGACGAGGAAATATATCCTTGAAACGTTGGCTTTGACATAATAAAACGTGTTTTAAAGAAACCCGTGACCGAAATTGCCATCATTGAACCCATTAACTATTTATTGGTCAAACACCGCTTAAAATATAATTAATGCACGCATTGTAAACCTAAAGCAAAATATTTCTCCTCAATTGATTTAAAATCGGGTTTCTATCAAGTCCCGATCGACCGCCGAGATGCGGCTAAAACGGCGTTTTCCACTCCCAAAGGCCACTTCGAATTTACACGAATGCCGATGGGGTTGAAGAACAGTCCCTCAACATTCCAAAAGCTTATGAATACTGTTCTTCTGACGTGATATATACTGATTTGTCTGCGGCTTTTGACAGGATCAACCATAAAATCACCATAGCTAAATTGAAAAAAATGGGTTTCGGTGATTCGCTTCAGAGGTGGTTCGAGTCTTATTTAACAAATCGTCAGCTCAGCGTGAATATCTCTAAAAGTTATTCTGCTCCGTTTACGGCCACTTCAGGTATACCTCAGGGCAGTCACCTGGGACCGCTAATCTTTCTGCTCTATTTTAATGATGTCAATCATGCACTCGATGGACCGAAACTATCATTCGCTGATGACCTAAAGCTTTTCCGCAGAATTGAAGTTGACTATGATACACTGAATCTCCAGCAGCAAATCGATGTTTTTACCAATTGGTGTGAGCGGAATCGGATGGGATTAAATCCAATGAAATGTTCGGTGACCTCCTTTTGCCGTAGAAAGGATACAATTAAGTTCGAATACAAAGTTGCTGGCGTGATAGTTCCTCGCGTCGAACACGTGAAGGACCTCGGAATAATACTTGACTCTAAGCTAACGTTTAAGCAGCATATCAACTTCACAATTGCCAAAGCTTCGAAGAACTTAGGCTTCATCTTCCGAATGACCAGAAACTTCACAGACATTTACTGCCTAAAAAGCTTATACTGCTCGCTTGTTCGCTCAGTCCTGGAGTATTGCTCAGTAGTGTGGAACCCAGTGTACTTTAATGCAGCTGAGAGAATCGAAAATGTTCAGCGCAGGTTTCTTCGTTACGCCCTTCGACAGTTACCTTGGCATGATCCATTTAGACTACCAAGCTACGAAAACCGATGTCAACTCATCCGTCTTGACCCACTACATGCTCGAAGGAATACAGCTCGGGCTTTAGTAGTATCCGATCTCTTGGCAGGACGTTGTGATGCTCCATCTCTACTAGGGCGCATCAACATCCAAGCAAGGCTGCGTAGTTTAAGAGGCAGTTCATTTCTCCGATTAACCCATAGCAGAACAAACGTTGCCGCAAATGCCGCCATAACAGGGCTTCAAAGACTGTTTAATCGTGTGTCGCATATTTTCGACTTAAATGTTCCTAGGATTAGGTTAAGACAACTATTTTTAGATTATTTTAAAAATGTTTAGTGTTTGTTTAACTTTAAGTTTTATCATTGGGGCCGTTTGAGGCCTGTTGATAAATAACGAAATAAATGTGTGTTCTTTTTGAGATAGGGGACGTGAAAGCATTTGTCTACCTCGATGGTATTATAGTTTTAGGTGACACTATCACCGACCATAATGATAGCTTGCGAAAAGTATTACAAGCTTTGCGTAAACATAACTTAAAAATAGAACCGTCCAATTGTCAGTTTTTGAAAAAGGAACTGGAGTATTTGGGTCATGTCGTTAATGAAGAACGCATAAAACCCACCAATGCAAATATCAAGGCCATTCAGGGCCTTAAGCCACCCACAAACGTGAAAGGTACACGCAAAACTTTTCCTTATTACTTTAGAAGCAATAGCGCAAAATTACCTTTTAGGTAACAAACCTATTACTTAAAAGGCAATAAAATTCTTCCCCAGTCAAGTAACAACACATACTGTCATATATTTAGCACGTGTTACGGGAGTACGGCTATCTAATAATGGTCGTATCAACCACATGCAAGATTTTTTTCTGTCTAAAACTGCTCCCTTTCCATCTCAAGTAAAAAAAAATCACACACCGTCGCATATGTTGCACATGTTACAAGTTTCTTCAATCTCCAATTCATCCGGTGAGCGTGTATTAGTTCGCTCGTTGTATGCATACGGAGTAGGGGAAGAATATGACTAGAGCTGCCAAGCAGCATTTTCTCCGTCATAGAGTATGCAAACGTTGATGATTTCAAAGACTTGAAATGCGTCTATAAATGACATCACGATCTGTAAACTGCGTTAGAGAAAAACAAAAACATTCGCTTTCTTGCAAGCTATCCAAAACACATACTCATTGGTTCATGGAAACTCATTTGCACCTGTTTGAAAATACAAAACTCGTGCCCATCCAGAACAATATTCGCAACTTCGGCAACTCTGTTCAGACAGTATAACATATTTTTATTTCAAGTAAACACTGGGGGACGAAACGAAAGTGTTTCAAATTAGACAATTGAGATTGACGGGTGAGATTCTCATTATATGTGGATGAAGGGGACAAAAATGAATCTGATCGTTGCATCAATACAAATGCAGCGAGTGAAGTCTTGCTAACACATGCATTGCGGTGCTTAGCTTTATGTTCTCCTGCAGAAACACATACAAGCGTGTGTCCGTCATAATTTTTGTTACTTTTCGGTTATTACTATTTGTGTATAATGCGCAGTCATAAGACACAATAAGTAATAAAAAATTGCCCTAAAGTAATAAAATGCTCCCCGTTTGTGTTGGGTGTATAAGGTCATTTTTGGGAACAGTAAATTTTTACGGGAAGTTTATCCCCAACATCGCGGAGAAGCGCAAGCCGCTGAATGATTTGTTGAAGAAAGACGCTAAATTTGTGTGGGGAAAAGAATGTCAGGAAGCGTTCGAATTCCTTAGAAACGCGTTGATTACAGAGCCAGTTTTGGTCCGGCCAGATTATCAAGACACTTTTGTTATTACGACAGACGCTATCAAATATGCTATTGGAGCCGTCCTGTCGAATGAAAAATCCATGCACCGGCCGATCGCATTCGCGAGTCGTGCGCTTGTAGGTGCAGAGCAAAAAGAAATACTGGCAATTGTATGGGCCATAGAATATTTCTAACATTACATTTTTGGTCAAAAGTTTATCGTTTACACGGACCACAGACTTATAGCGATTTGGAGGCTCAAAGAGACATCTCCAACGCTGACAAGATTGAGACTAAAGTTGCAGGGTTTGGAATGCAGCATCAGGTATAAACAAGGTAGCGAAAATATAGTCGCCGATTTTTTGTCACGTTTGTCAGATGGGACGTGTCAGGGGCAAGAAAGTTCACCCCACAAGCAGATAGCCATGATTACGCGCCAGCAGAAACGCCTGCTAGAGCAGCAGAAGAACGCTTCGGATGATTTGAACGGCACAATACAAGATTTGAGTGCCATAGACATTGCGGACATCGCTGAGGACGAGGATGAGCAACAACTCGTCAACATTTCATATGATGACTTTTCACAGGCATTATCAAATGACCTGATACCAAGTGAGACGGTGGAAGTCTCGAAGAGAATATTGGACGAGAGGAATATCGAAGCTCGTCTTGTCATTTTAAACAGACGGACGGCGTACAGAGAACTTTAGACACTGTATCAGCTGTCACAAGGACTGAAAGATTACGTAGAGGATGGTGTACTCAAATTTAAAGACAAAAAGGTATGCGGTTTCATAGTAGACGGCAGCGAAAGTTCATTAATCGATTGCCGGAAATTTTTTTCACAATTTTTAGATAGCTTTAATAAGAGCCCCGCGGCGGTAAAGGCAGCAGGGGTCATTCATCTAATATCATTCAGAAAAATCAAGCAACAGGAAGTTCTGCAAATGATTCAGTTCCTAGCGGGTAAGCTAGAAAAACAAATAATACTATATAATGCTAATGGCGAGCGTACAGTAATAGCGCCAGATCAAGTGGAAACAATTTTAAGGGAATTTCACGATGCACCCTTAGGTGGGCACGTAGGAGCGCGACGAATGCGCCAGAGAATTGGCACACTTTTTACGTGGGCTACGATGAAACGGGATATCGAGAACTACGTTCGGCAGTGACGTGTGATTCCTGCCAAAAGAACAAAATTGGAAGATCAAACAAGATACCGATGCAGATCACCACGACTGCATCGGAGCCATTTGAGAAATTATACATGGATATCGTGGTGTTACCCGAGTCCGATATGGGAAACCGTTATGCTCTAGTCATGCAGGATGACTTGACGAGATACCTAATTGTCGCTCCAATGGAGAATCAAGAAAGCCAGACGGTAGCCAAGACATTCGTAGAAAATTATATTTGTAAATTTGGTGCCCCGTTGGAAATAGTCACAGACAACGGCGCAAATTTTGTGAGCTCACTGATGAAAGAGGTGTGCAAAATTTTAAAGATCAAGAAAATTACTACTAGCCCGTATCATCCACAAGCTAACTTGGTAGAGAGATCAAACCGCGAGTTAAAAACATATTTGAGACAATTTATTGGCGGAAAGCCGCACACATGGGACGAGTTATTACCGTTTTTCACGTTTGAATACAATACATTAGTAAACTCGTCCACAGGATCGCATCCCGACTTCAATCTATAAGCGGAATGGAGTGGAAAAGATGAAATATGACGCTTACACACATGAAATGAAGAAAATATTTTACGATTTACATGCAAACGCACAAGCCAACCTGAATAGGAGTAAAGAGAACCGCAAACAAATTTACGACAGATCATCAAATGATTACAAACCCATGTGGGGTGAACAAGTATTAGTGAAGGCCGTAACGACTGGTGCAGGCCAAAAGCTTCAGAACATATGGAGGGGACCATATGAAGTAGTGGACATTCCAAGCGAAATGACCACAGTAATTAGGAACGGCAATCGTTTAGAAAAAGTTCATAATAACCGGCTTAAGCGTTATTATGACTGATTATAACTTAAACTATGCTTTCAAGGTTAACGGACAGAATATATTTAATGGAATACGATATTGGATGGTTTGGTTGGAAGTTATTGGATATTGGTTGGAAGTTATAATAGCAAGCACCTAAAGCTGTATGAAAAAGTAGAGAGGAAGTAAAATATAGGCGTGAAGAAATACGAGAAGTTGCCGAAACAGATGAATGATTTTATTGACGGGAATCAATAGGCAGAACCAAACGGAAGAAAGTATACTGAAGTAAAGGCGTGAAGAAATGGAATAAGTCGCCGAAAAACATATACAGCCTTTGATGATATTAGTCAAATGGCATGACACAGTTGGAAAAATTCACATAAGAATGAAGGCGTGAGGGACGAGGAAACCCGCCGATAAAAGTTAAATAAACAAAAAACTTGGAGAATTCAAATTACTAGAATGATCTGGATGGTTGTAATGGAAAAAAAGAGTTAAAAGAATTTAGAACAGCATTTGTTTTCTTTTGTAAAATGCAAATGTTAACATGGGAAAGAAGATATAGTGAACAAAAGACCTCATGAAAACGAGGTTTGACAGCTATTGGCTCAAAAAGAAAACGAAGAAGAAAATGGATGGATGCTGTAGTGGGGATTTTTTTTTTGTGATGAAGGTGACTTAAGTGACGGGCAACAATAGAACTAGGAAAGACATGTGAAAAGAGGGCTGAACTTTCCAGACGAAAAGACTACTGACTTTAAGGGATTCCAACTATTCTTTCATTAGTTAAGGTTGTGTGAGTGTATACATCGGGAGTAATTAACCCGGAATGGTTGAGGTGAATGCTGACTGAAAGAGTAAACAAGGGAGTAATTAACCCAGAATGAGTGAGTGTGCGAGATTTTTCTTTTATTTCCTAACCTTCTTATCTTTCAGGAATCACTAAAGCGGGTAGTCGCACCTTCGGACGGAAGGGGGAGAGGATTATGCAGGCAACTGCATACTAAGGAGAAGAGTAAGTAGTGTGTAAGTATGACAGTAGCAAGAGAGAATTCGAAAATTAAATGATTACAGATTCAAAAAGAGATTAAAAAAATTAAAGAATAAAGCAGAAGAGAAAGTAACGAAAGCAAATAGAAAATGATATGAGGTGTTAAGAAGACGCCAGGTATTAGACGAACATTGTATATGAAGACAGAAGAAAACGATGAATATTTTATCAACGCGGTTTGTACAATGAAAAGATGTATTTATGTTAAACGGCGGGTGTCTATGGTCGAGATGGAGGTAAAACCAGACGATATTACCTAGAGGAGACGATCAGTATCCAGTTTTTGACCCCTGAAGAGGCCAGATGTGCAACAGAACTCAATCAATGCGGCTCATGGTCGAGCCAGAATCGAGACTTCAGCGCGAAGACGAATACATCAAACTACGCAGCGAAGGGCGTAATAATTTGTTCCAAATATATATTACTCATTGAGAGTTATTGACTTCTACAATAAGGATTCGAGGTCAAAGCCAAACAAGCAAAATGACGCTATAAACATTTGCTCGTGTTCAATCAACTATGTTCTTTACGCACTACGCTTTGGAAATGTGCGCACATATGTTAGCGGGTAATTGGACACCCCGCGCAGACAGTTAAAGATGATAAACCAAGTGACTGCATTATGCAACAGAGCCAGTGGCAATCGCAAAACTTTTCGCCACACGGCGCGTAACAATACTATAAGCCAAACAAAAATACAGCCGATCTATGTCAAAAGGACACGGCTAACGAAACATTAAAGTTCAACAACACACTCTGAACAATCGTAAAACAACCAGCTGAACTGCAGCTTTAAATTAAAGTGCAATGGTAACCATTGAACTATTGCAAATAACCTGATGAAGCCTTAAAGATGAGTTCGCGAGGATGACACCACAACCAACCGATGAGAACCTCTAGACGCAACCTCCCGTTTCAAACCCCCTGTAACCCGTCGCTTGAATACGACAGCCAAGTAGCGGATATCTACAAAGCGCAGCGCACCAGGCGAGCGAACATTTGTCAATTTGTTATGAAGAACATCCATGTCTGAAAACGTTAATTTATGTAGAAATGATATGTAGCACCATTGCAATTAATTGAATTTTACGTGCAAAGGAGAGAAGCAATATCATGAAAACGAATATGTATATAGTAGCATAAATGCGCGAAAGATAATTGTTATGAAAAACACACCTATCGGCCGTCAGAACGGACCATGTGCCCATTATCTCTTCTAGATAATGGCCAACTAGGCGGGGTGGCAGAAGTGACGTCACACCCGCGCAGAAAAAACCTTATGTTCCGTCACACAGAGTTTTGTCATACGGTACATTTTTAGCTTAGTCCGAAAAACAGTAAGCCTTCTGTTGAAGGAATTGAAAACAGGTAGAGTGTAAAACCGGGACATAGCCGCCTGCCGTTGCCTACCAAAAACAAGACCATTGTTGTAAAAGAAAACAGGAAATCTTGAAGAAAGACCGCGAACGGTTCTGCTATGCAAACATTAGCGAAAACATATGGAGGGGACCATATGAAGTAGTGGACATTCCAAGCGAAATGACCACAGTAATTAGGAACGGCAATCGTTTAGAAAAAGTTCATAATAACCGGCTTAAGCGTTATTATGACTGATTATAACTTAAACTATGCTTTCAAGGTTAACGGACAGAATATATTTAATGGAATACGATATTGGATGGTTAGGTTGGAAGTTATTGGATATTGGTTGGAAGTTATAATAGCAAGCACCTAAAGCTGTATGAAAAAGTAGAGAGGAAGTAAAATATAGGCGTGAAGAAATACGAGAAGTTGCCGAAACAGATGAATGATTTTATTGACGGGAATGAATAGGCAGAACCAAACGGAAGAAAGTATACTGAAGTAAAGGCGTGAAGAAATGGAATAAGTCGCCGAAAAACATATACAGCCTTTGATGATATTAGTCAAATGGCATGACACAGTTGGAAAAATTCAAATAAGAATGAAGGCGTGAGGGACGAGGAACCCCGCCGATAAAAGTTAAATAAACAAAAAACTTGGAGAATTCAAATTACTAGAATGATCTGGATGGTTGTAATGGAAAAAAATAGTGAAAAGAATTTAGAACAGCATTTGTTTTCTTTTGTAAAATGCAAATGTTAACAAGGGAAAGAAGATATAGTGAACAAAAGACCTCATGAAAACGAGGTTTGACAGCTATTGGCTCAAAAAGAAAACGAAGAAGAAAATGGATGGATGCTGTAGTGGGGATTTTTTTTTTGTGATGAAGGTGACTTAAGTGACGGGCAACAATAGAACTAGGAAAGACATGTGAAAAGAG
The DNA here is from genome assembly GCF_029784165.1 of Wyeomyia smithii. Lineage (NCBI taxonomy): Eukaryota > Metazoa > Arthropoda > Insecta > Diptera > Culicidae > Wyeomyia > Wyeomyia smithii. The sequence continues at coordinate 161,818,952 of NC_073696.1, read as the reverse complement.
GGCTGAACTTTCCAGACGAAAAGACTACTGACTTTAAGGGATTCCAACTATTCTTTCATTAGTTAAGGTTGTGTGAGTGTATACATCGGGAGTAATTAACCCGGAATGGTTGAGGTGAATGCTGACTGAAAGAGTAAACAAGGGAGTAATTAACCCAGAATGAGTGAGTGTGCGAGATTTTTCTTTTATTTCCTAACCTTCTTATCTTTCAGGAATCACTAGAGCGGGTAGTCGCACCTTCGGACGGAAGGGGGAGAGGATTATGCAGGCAACTGCATACTAAGGAGAAGAGTAAGTAGTGTGTAAGTATGACAGTAGCAAGAGAGAATTCGAAAATTAAATGATTACAGATTCAAAAAGAGATTAAAAAAATTAAAGAATAAAGCAGAAGAGAAAGTGACGAAAGCAAATAGAAAATGATATGAGGTGTTAAGAAGACGCCAGGTATTAGACGAACATTGTATATGAAGACAGGAGAAAACGATGAATATTTTATCAACGCGGTTTGTACAATGAAAAGATGTATTTATGTTAAACGGCGGGTGTCTATGGTCGAGATGGAGGTAAAACCAGACGATATTACCTAGAGGAGACGATCAGTATCCAGTTTTTGACCCCTGAAGAGGCCAGATGTGCAACAGAACTCAATCAATGCGGCTCATGGTCGAGCCAGAATCGAGACTTCAGCGCGAAGACGAAAACATCAAACTACGCAGCGAAGGGCGTAATAATTTGTTCCAAATATATATTATTCATTGAGAGTTATTGACTTCTACAATAAGGATTCGAGGTCAAAGCCAAACAAGCAAAATGACGCTATAAACATTTGCTCGTGTTCAATCAACTATGTTCTTTACGCACTACGCTTTGGAAATGTGCGCACATATGTTAGCGGGTAATTGGACACCCCGCGCAGACAGTTAAAGATGATAAACCAAGTGACTGCATTATGCAACAGAGCCAGTGGCAATCGCAAAACTTTTCGCCACACGGCGCGTAACAATACTATAAGCCAAACAAAAATACAGCCGATCTATGTCAAAAGGACACGGCTAACCCAACATTAAAGTTCAACAACACACTCTGAACAATCGTAAAACAACCAGCTGAACTGCAGCTTTAAATTAAAGTGCAATGGTAACCATTGAACTATTGCAAATAACCTGATGAAGCCTTAAAGATGAGTTCGCGAGGATGACACCACAACCAACCGATGAGAACCTCTAGACGCAACCTCCCGTTTCAAACCCCCTGTAACCCGTCGCTTGAATACGACAGCCAAGTAGCGGATATCTACAAAGCGCAGCGCACCAGGCGAGCGAACATTTGTCAATTTGTTATGAAGAACATCCATGTCTGAAAACGTTAATTTATGTAGAAATGATATGTAGCACCATTGCAATTAATTGAATTTGGCCAACTAGGCGGGGTGGCAGATGTGACGTCACACCCGCGCAGAAAATACCTTATGTTCCGTCACACAGAGTTTTGTCATACGGTACATTTTCAGCTTAGTCCGAAAAACAGTAAGCCTTCTGTTGAAGGAATTGAAAACAGGTAGAGTGTTTTCCTTCCGCGATGAATAGTCACCAAAGCTACCGCGGCATTGAATAAACAAAATGAACTCGACAAACGGTAGCGTCGCCCATGCGCACGCGCGGGTTCTTAGCGCTCACGCTAGCGCACGTGTTTTGGAGCACATGCTATGGTTCTCTCGAGCAATTAATTATCTGTACTGAAAATTTGGCATAAAAAAAAGAGAAAGACCGAGGAGTGGCATAGGTTAGAGTAATACAGCTAGGTATGTGGTGACCAGGGCGAAGGGGAGAAAGGCCTCTCACCCTGAGTTACCTGTAGGGTATATTTAAGTAGTGTTATACAGAAATAAAGTTAGTTAGTCCACACTCATCTGGTGGTTTTAATTCCGCGCCAATTGCGCGTACAGGGATACCTACTTAGAGGAAGAAGTCGCTGGTAGAATATACCCTACAGATGCCATTTTGTGCTATTGTTTTTTTTTTGGAACACGACTCAATTTTGAGAAGCTATTGAAAAATGCTATTTTGGGAAGGTATTGATGATTATAAATATTTTTAGGGCCAAAACGGTTTGATTGCTCGGTCTGACGTCTTCGACAAAGTTGTAGATAATAATTTTATCTCTCCGAAAAAAATAATCACTGTAAAATATTTTGTTTATTTTTTGAAAGAAAGTTAAAAGAAAAATTAATTATCTAAAAAAGCTCATTTTTCAAAAATCTATTTTTTTATAAAAACTACAAAAGATTACCTAAACAGCGCAACTGGTCCGATCATGGAAAAATCAAGAAAAAAACCTAGATTAATCCACCTAGCGGTCAGACCCAGCCTTTCTCATTCAAACTTTTATTTGTAAAAAAAGATTTACATGAACGCTTCAATCCAATAAATGTATATTCACTCTTTAGGTTCTTAAACATTGATGTTGCAATCTATACATATAAAAATGCAGTCCGGTCTGTCTGTCTGATCCATATAGGCTCGAAAACTACCGAACCGATCGACGTGAAAATTTGTATGTTGGGGTTTTGGTTCCGATAAAGGTTCCTATGATAGTTTGAGACCACTCCCTCTTCTGGAAAGGAGGGGTCTCATACAAATGAAACATAAATTTCTGCACAACTCAAGAACAAACCAAGAAAATCAAACCAAATTTGGCATGTGGATGTTTTAAGAGGTAACAAATATGTCCATAATAGTTAAACGCTCCTCCTTTTTCTGGAAAGGAGGGGTTCCATACAAATGAAACACAAATTTCTGTACATCTCGAGAGCTAATCAAATCAAATGGAACCAAATTTGGCAGGTAAATGTGTAAATCAGTGGAAAAAAATATGTCCATAATGTTTTGACACCCCTCCTTCTTTTGGAAGAGAGGGTTGCCATACAAGTAAACAACATTTCTGCACATCTCGAGAACTAACCGAGTAAAGAGAACCAAATTTAGCATGTGAATATTTTTAGGGGTAACAAATATGTCCATAATGGTTCGACACCCCTCCCTTTTCTGGGAGAGAGATGTTCCATACAAATGAAACAAAAATTTCTGCACATCTCGAGAGCTAACCAACTAAATGAAACCAAATTTGGGCAGGTGAATGTTTTTAGAGGTAGAAAACATGCTCCATAATCGACCTCAGGCAACATTTTGGATTGTAAGATGGCTACTTCCGGTTTCTGGAAAACAGCCAAAAATGGCCGATTTCCACCCAATATAACAATATCCGGATCTAGAATCATACACTGGAGCTAAAATCGACCCCAGATACCATTTAGAATTCTAAGATGGCGACTTCCGGTATTGGGTGTTATTCGATTATTTTCGAGTGTTTCCCAGGAACATGTGCTTCCAGAAGAGGGAGGGGCGTCGAACCATTATGGACATATTTGTTACCTCTAAAAACGTTCAACCAGAATGACGCTCAGAGGCCAGAAATTATCTTGAATACCATTTTGAAATCCGAGATGGCGACTTCCGGTTTGTGAAAAACACCATTTTGAATTGCATAATGGCAACTTCTAGGTAACAGTCGAAAATGACCGAATAATACTCAATATGGATATTTCCGTAGTCGAGATGATGCATAGAAACTAAACATTGACTCTGGACACCATTTTGAATTTAAAGATGACCACTTTTAGTTTCTGGAAAACAACCAAAATAACTAAATACCTCCCAATATGGGTATTTCCGGTGTCAGATTGATGCCAGAAAGTCTGCTGAAAATGACCGAATACCACCCAATATGAATGTATTCAGAATTAAGGCGATGTACAGAAGCCAAAAGTCGAGGATGTTGTCATTACGATAGAACCAATCATTTCAAACGATGTTTTATTTGACTTTGATCATATTCAATGACCGATTCGTCGTGCATTTGCAGACTTTGAACACATCGCAAGGAATCAATAAATTTTGAACGTTCAAATAGTACGATACCACTTTCAAATTATGTTGAGGCCACATATATCGATCAAAGCAGGTATAGTTTTAAATAGTCTTTGAATTTCTTTTCTTTCCATAACTGGAATTATTCCACATATCAAATTGTTATGAAGTTTCAATAAAGAGAGTATTACGTCAGCATATTCCTATACAAGCTCCTTCTTTGACCTGCATTCGGATGCGGCCGGCGCTGGTATTGCCTTACATAAAGATTAAGATCTACAGTTTTCACACATTGAGGATGCATGTTGGTCCCGAGCAACATCTGTTGGTTCTCTGTGTAATTACAGCTGATCTGGCAGTAACGGAGTAGCAACCGCGGGCGGTCAATCATGCTCATGCTCAAATATCAAATTTTTATGAAGTTTGTTATTTGTAAGTTTGAGAGATGACTCGTTCGTATGACACTAGTTATGTTCAATTAAGTCATATATTCTTATAGATCAGCGGTTCTCAACTTTTTTTTGTCTGCGTACCCCTTGGCGACATTTTTCATATCGATTGTGCCCCCTGGCTTGAAATGTTTTCGCAGAGTGCGAGTGCGCAGAGTGCGTTCAAATTGAACTATAGTTTGTTTGATTTCTAAAGTCATGTTTTAAGAGCACGATTGAACAACAAATGAAGTATAACAAAGAAAAATTGCTTTGTCCGCCATTACTGATTTTTCTTTCGCGTACCCCCTGAAGGCTTTCGAGTACCCCTGGGGGTACGCGTACCCCAGGTTGAGAACCGCTGTTTTAGATAATAGACTTTCGTTGTTTTATTGACAACTTAATACATAACGGTTTCTCAAGTTCGATTATAATCAAATGAAATGGGAACGTATATGGTAGCCTAACTTTTAAACCACGTGTTCAATCATAATTCATCAGTGAGCCCGTAACTAGGCCGCTCATCTGATAATAATATTGATCTAATCGGTTGTGTAGTTTCTGATTTTCACATTTCGGTACATTACAGACGAAGTTACAGTCCGATTACAGTAAAATTCAATAGAGTGTTATGAGGTAGTTAGACTTATTAATTGACACATCTACTATGCACTGCCTCGCTAAATAGTGAAAGCCAGCAAAACAATGCACAAGGGATATTTTTTCTCTTATAATAATTACGGAAAGTGAACCACATAATATTGTGTATTTGCTTCATTGATTAATAGTGGAGATCTATAATCTCCCATCTAGAATAAAGAGACAAGTAAACAAAATCGAAAAAAAATCGAGGAAAATGAAAGAGTTCTTTTAAAATGTTTCCAGAGATTCAACAATTTTCATTTTCGAATGCATTTAGAATCCTCTCGCGTGATCTGTCACTTCAATGTCGAATATGACTTTGTCATCAGATTTGACGGATTGCGGTCGGATAACTGCTAAGTTGTTGCAGTTATCGGTCTTGCAGTTAAAAAGCGTTGCAGTTAACGAACGACGACTGTATTTGGTAGCCGACAGTGAAAATGTACCGAACATTTAAAACATAACATTGAAATACGAACATGCATTAACACATGCAAATAACATGAAATAAATATGTTTCAAATATATGACGCGAATGTAGCACCAAGGCTTTGCTTTTATATGACGCGAAATTTTTTTTATCATGTTTAGGTTGGACTCGATTGTATATCATTCGATAAAATAAAATTTTAGATCCGATTATCAATAGTAATTTTTTTCTAATTCACTTTCTTTCCACAACTTTTGAATCACGTGTTCAATCTCGTTTATTAGTTAACCTTAACTAGTCCATTCATCTGATATCAATATTGCTCAAATCGGTTGTGTAGTTTCTGAGATAATGAACTTTCGTGATTTTCACATTTTGATAAATAACATGCAAACTAAAAATCCGATTACAATGAAATTTATTAGGATCTTATGGAGCAACTAGACCTTTCATTTGAGAATAATTTTGTGAAAATTGATCCAGCCATCGCTGAGAAAATCGAGTGAGATTGAAAAGTTGCACATACACACACACATACAGAAAATGCTCAGCTCGTCGAACTGAGTCGAGTGATATATGCCATTCGGCCCTTCGGAGCACTTTTATACCTTCGGTTTTGTCAGTGATTGCTATACCTTTTTAGGAGAAAGGCAAAAAGTTATGATTTCTTGAAAAAAAAACTTTTTTTTTTTCGAGAGGCATATATTTTTTTTGGAACACAAAATTGTTATCTACAATTTTGCCAAAGACACTATGCCATTCATTCATACCGTGTTGGCTGTAGAAATATTTTTAATATCCAATAGAGCTGACTATGGGGAAATGAAATTTTTTTTACAGTCAAAACGGTTTGTTTGATAGTCTCTTTGGCAAAAAAAAGCAAAGCCTTGGTGCTACATTTCGATTCGGAACTCGACCTTCTGTTTATTATACACAGACTTCGCAGCCAACTGTTAAGTGTACAGGACAATTGCGGGGCCAGCGCTACGATCCTACTAACACTAACAGTCTCTCCCGAGCCGAGACTCGAACCTACGACAACTGGCTTGTTAGGCCAGCATCGTACCTCGAGACCAGCAGGGAAGGTCTCTCTGGCAAAGTTGTGGATAGTAATTTTGTCCTTTCATAAAAAAATATACCCTGTGAAAAAAAATTAATTTTTTTTTGCCTTTCTCCTAGGAAGGTATAGCAATCACTGGAAAAACCAAAGGTATAAAAGTGGTCCCAATGGCCGAATGTCATATACCACTCGACCCCTCTCGACGAACTGATGTATGTATGTATGTGTGTATGTGTGTGTGTGTGTGTGTGTGTGTGTGTGTGTGTATGTGCAACTTTTTTTTCTCACTCACTTTTCTCAGCGATGGCTGGACCGATTTTTATAGAATTAATTGCAAATGAAAGGTCTAGTTGCGCCATAAGTTGCTATTGAATTTCATTGTAATCGGATTTTTAGTTTAAAGGTTATGTATCTAAATGTAAAAATCACGAAACATCAATATCTCAGAAACCACCAAACCGATTTCAATAAAACTGGTATCAAATGATCGGGCTGTCTTCAAAACCCTTAACTTTCAAATTTCGTTATGATTGAACATATGGTTCAAAAGTTATGTAACGAAAAGTTATCCCGAGGTTTTTTAAACTCACTCATTTTTCTCAGAGATGGCTGTACCGATTTTCACAAAATTAGTGTCAAATGAAAGGTCTAGTTGCCCCATAGGTTGCTATTGAATTTCATTGCAATCGGATTGTAACTTTGTCCGTTGTTTATAAAAATGTGAAATCACATAATGGAAGAGAACATATTGACTTTCTCCCAACGATCACTGGCTAATTAAAAAGTAGAAAAGTGATCCAAATGGCCGAAAGTCATATACTACTCGACTCAGTTCGACGAATCGAGCATTTTCTGCATGTATGCATGTATAGATGTATATGCTTGTGTCCTTTTTTTTCGCACTCACTTTTCTCAGAGATGGTCTGACCGATTCTTTCTATCTTGGTGTCAAATGAAGTGTCTTTTTGCCGCTTAGGTCAAACTTTTAGTTTTGGCGCTGCGTCATTGTTCAGGTAATCTTTTGTAGTTTTTATGAAAACAAAAATTATTTGAGTTAGTTTACTTACCTTTTTTGAAAAGTAGGTTTAAATTCCTACGAATAATAAGTCCTAACTGCGAGAGCAAACAAATCTTAACAATTAAAATTACACATTTCTAATAGTGTTGAGAAGTCACCATTTGTGATTGGACCCACATACTCATTATTTACTAATATTAATCATAAATACTTACGCTACTAACAACTCCTCCAAAAAAAAAAAAAACTACAAACTAGTAAATGAGCACTACCTCCGAACAAGCAGCAGGATTTAACTAGCATAACATAGCATATTTGATCGCCCACGTGTTGCACGAGATTAAACAGAATGCAGCTAAAATTGCACAAAAAACCGGTAATACTTTACCTAAGCATGCCATTTTCAATGTTTAACTCCTCGTGCTCTTTGTTTTTACCGATCAATAATGTGAATGATAACGCCCAATGCAGATCAATAAAAAATGGGATGAAGGGAGTGTTAGTTTTATACTTGTTTCTACTAGAGACGAAGAAATCCTCTGCATCATCCACAAGTATAATTCTTTTCGCGGATGTCAGCCTTCTGAAGGTGACACGCATGAAAACATTCTTTTGGGGGTGACACCTGGAGCAGAACGACATCCGCCCCCACCACGCTACGCCAGTGGGAAGGAGTTAGTGTTAGTAGAAAGGAACTGATCTGGATCTCTCGAATGTGAACGGAATCTCCAACCAGTGTCCCATCACGGGACACACCCAAACACTTCACCATGATATCGGGTGGTCATTGAACTTTTAAACAAGAAACCTCAGCCCTCTCTGAGAGCAAACCAAAGCACACCTGAACGAGTTCACCGTGTCGACGAAACATCTTTAACATCTATAGGCCGCGGCCGGTCGCTTGGATTGCATGATAGCACTTATCTAACACAACACAGGCCTGACGAAAGTCATGTCGCTACCATTTGCCATTGATATTTTTGCATCTTCTTTAGTGCACGCTATTTCAGCGTAACGTTGATCGGTTTGCTCTGCAATTGACCACAGCAAAAAAAGGAAAATCAGCCGCACATAAATTCACAAAGTTCACAACAAAAGGACATGAAGGTGGTATCACCCATTTCCTCACAGAAAAGAATTAGATGATATATCACATGTTCCAGACTTCTAGAGGTAAACTCACCTGCTGTTTAGGCCGCATGTAGATCGGGCTGATTTCCTTATCTGCGAAACAACACTTAGCATTTTTGTGAACCAATCCGCTGAAACGGTACTTGTTAAAGTTGGTCAGATTGTCTGGCTCCTCTGAACAATCTGTGTGTTCTCGGAGTATGACGAAAAGAAACTTGTAGAACACAAACAAGTTAGCTAGTTTTGTTCGATTTTTGTCTGATTTCGATGGCACAATTACCGTATCACTATCAGTTTCATTAGGTTCAGTTTTAAAGTTGACACTGACGATAATTATTTTTCTGCCGCCACAAATAATCGAAAACAACAACGGCGACGGTCACTTTTAATAACAATAAATTACTCCTACCACATCACAACCCATGTCGTCGATTTGCACTCGATCACCACAAGACTATTTTACTAGAAACATAAAAAAACGCGAATAAACTTCTTGCACGATATTTTCCATGACGATTACAAAATGTAAATAATCAAACTTAAATGCATCATGCAGGCTCATGACGCGCTTATGTTTTTGCATCGGAGTTTGTAAGTTTGGTTCCAGTTTGATATTTCGCCAAACAAATTTCATTTTTGAAAGTGAAATTTTAAATAACCGCGATTATCTTGTGTGTTAAGCATACGTTAACTAATATTGGTCCTCAACAAAAAAGACTTTTTTATTATGTAAAGCATAATGGAAACATATTTAATTTTTAATTAGTAAAATATGTTCGCTGTCAGGAGCCTCGCTCAACCAGCTTGACACACTTGACATTTCCCTCCTGACGTTTAAACCTTTTCTAACCTAGAGACTGTGTTATAAAGAGATACGCAAAGAGAAAAGCAGTAAATATGGCAACACTTTGCTAATATTCTATTTTAAACAATTCTGGCAACCACATTTATTTTCGCATGACTTTTCACACGCACTAGAAATTGTAATGAAATTTCGAAACTTTGTATGGATATATTACTGAGTTTCAGTGCTTGTTCATACAATTATAATAATTTCTAATGCATCACTCATAACATGAGCATGACGAACACATTTTTCGTTGAAACCATTTGCAATTTGCAATTGCACGTGATTCACAGAATTTAAACTGATCGCAACACACATTCTGTACGAAAAGTAACACGCATGAGTTTGCTTACTTTGCACACTTGGAGCCTCGATTTGATGGTTCACTTGGAGTTTTCGACCTCACTCTTTGCATATCTGTTCATAACACCGTCTGTATTCTAACCCTTAAGTCTAGACATCAACCCTTTTTGCATAGACATCAACCCTTTTCGCATACGTATCGCATTCGTATGCGATACGAATGGATTCGTATGGGCTTTGTACGTAAACAAGAATGGAATTTTCGAACTCATTCGAATCCATACTTTCGTACGAATGTTGGATACGGCCGTAAACAAGAATGAAGGTGATTATTACTATTTGGTGTGTCGATTCAACAGATGCTGAGGTCCCACAGGGTTGCCTTCTTGGTCCCATCCTGTTCAACATATTTTCCTCAGATGCTACTCCCCTTCCGGGTGGTGGCATCCTGTCTATGTTTGCAGACGACACTGCCATTATCTACAAAGGTCAAGTGATTAGAGCTTTGACGCGTAGACTACAACAGGGTCTGGATGTTTTGTCCGACTATTTCAACAGCTGGAAGATCTGCATAAATGCAGCTAAGACCCAGGCTATTATATTTCCGCATTCAAAATCAACTCGACTTGTTCCACCTGCCAATGTGAGAATCCATCTTTATAACACTTCCATCGAATGGTCGAGTGAGGTTGTCTATATTGGTCTCTCCCTGGACCAAAAGCTTCTATTTCGTTCACACGTAGAGAAAACTGTTACCAAGTGCAACATACTGACCAAATCCCTCTATCCTCTCATTAATAGAAAATCCACCCTTTCCCTCACCAACAAGCTTGCCGTTCACAAGCAAATGATTTTACCGGTCATAGAGTACGCTTTGTCTGTTTGGGAGGGCTGCGCTAAAACTCACCATCTTAAACTTCAGATTGTTCAGAATAAAATATTACGTATGATCCTAAACACCCCTCCGAGGACACGAAACTCTGAGATCCATCGCCTGGCTGGTCTTCAGGTGCTGGAGGAACGGATAACAACATCGTTGACTAGGTTCAGAAAGTCCTGCGCCAGGTCACTTCACCAGATCATCCGTGAGCTGGTACCTTAGTTTTAAGTTAATTTTTAAGTTAGTTATTAGTAGTTAAGTAGGTTATGAAAATTTACTTTTCAATTGAAAACAAGTCCTATAAAGGAAAAACTGTAAAATTCTACACAAATAATGTAAAACTATAGAAATAAGCAACCAGCAAACCTCAAAACAAAGATGCAGAGCCTTAAAAGGCTAAACAATTATTATGTAAACCATATGTAACCATATAAAAATATGAATAAATATACTTTGAGTTAAACAAAAAGCGCCAGGGTTAGTCATTAATGTTCATTCTAGTTAGTTGATAAGCACGCGGCGGCAGCGCCGTCACGCTGCAAGTTTTTAAATATTGTACCTGTAGATAATATTGCGGATAATATATTGGGCGATTTAAATACTCGAGAGGAACTATAAAAATGTTTTGAAAAATCGGCATAATAAATAATAAATTTAGGATTAAACGTTTTCGATAAGTGTGTAGCGACCCTACGATTGAATAAATTAATCGTTTGAAAGTGAATGAATAGCAAGTCGCATTGACGGCATTCAATGGTCTCGCTCATATACGAATATGAATAAAGTTTTGTGAGAAGTATCTCCTTCGCATTTTCTCTCACACAGATTCCTACGCGCCTCACTCATTAAATAAACTTTTCAAGGTGGCAGCACTGTATCCCTTCTTACCAATGAGTGTCCTTTGGGTTTCTTCTTAACCATCGAGTGTCCTGAAATCCGGTTCAGTTTCGAGACAGACGTGAAAAAGTGTAGACGCGTTGTGAAGTGACCAGTTTAAATAAAAAAATATTGAGTGATTAAAAATGGAGAAATCCGACAATGGCAAAGTCTGGGATGACCAAATCGCTCCCAACAAAAAGTAAGTACTGGGCTTAAATAAAATTAGAAGCATTTTCTCGGCCTAAGAAAGTAAAGTGCGGACTGCAAAAAAAAAGGCGATTTAATTTGTGAAACGTGCTTCGAAAATGGCGTGGATAGAATGCAGTTATAATCGTTTGTAGAAGAAATGTTACTAGTTACGAAAATGTGTCGTTATTTAATGTACTACTGTTGATCGTCTTTATGTGAATATTAATAATGATTGAATGAAATTATGAATGAATTAGATGTAAAATAATATGTGCCATAAAATACGCACTAGATTCAGATGGTTTTTTCTTTACCGGATAATTGAAAAAAAAAAAAAAAACAAAACAATTTAAAACAATCAAAAACTGCGATCTACATATGCTTTGAATTGGACAATCGGAGGCCAAATCCAATCCATAAGAGGTTTGGTGCGTTAGTTTAGGAAGTAGACCCGGTGGGTCAGACGAGAAAATCGAACCCTCGAGCGGGTTGGTACGTTCCGTAGAGAGCATTTGACCCGGTGGGTCGCAGGACATAATCCTATCCTTGACATAATCCAATCCTTGCGAGGTTTGATGCGTTCCACATTCATTCGATCCAATGGGTCAAGAGAAGAAATTTCAATGCTCGAGCGGGTTGGTGCGATATTGCAGTTCAAAATAAAGTGAACTATCTGAACGAACTGGTAGTTAATAACATCTGGAATTTATAATAATATGAATGAACGATTGAAGATATAAATATAAGTTTTCTATTTAAACAAAATTGAAAAAGAAGAATATAATTGAAATGTTAAATTTTTGTTAAATACAGGAAAATAACTAAATACAGGAAAATAACTAGAGCGACGACTAAAGATGCAGTATCTTTGGCGAAAGAGCTTGAAGACGAAAAAAAGGTTAACTGTACTTTGAGATCGAAACCTTAGAAAGCTCGAACTGAAAAAAAGCAACTGGAGCAATCTTTCACAGAAGGTAGTTTTGTGAGAATGCATTCTACCATGCGCGAAGATAATCCCAGCAATGAGCAAAATTTCGTGATAGAATCTATGAGCAATCTTTAATCTAGAATACAAGCCATGCGACGGCGAAGAAGAGATCGATCGCAAAACATATGAGCAATGGAAGGAACTGCTGAAGGCATCAATGCAGTTAGCTGGAGTATCCGATGAAATTAAAAAAATGAATATATTTGAAATAAAAGCAGAGTCAAAGCTATTGGATATTCTCGAAGGAGAAGCATCAAGCTCGCATTCATCGGACGCACCTACAGCACCGTACTCAAATGTTATTCAACGGCTTGATTCATTCTTTGGTTCACGAGATTACTCATTCATGCAACGACAAAAGCTCTCTGGGACAAAAAGTAGTAGAGTCAGATTCGAAGTATGTGAAAAAGGTGATAGCAGTTGCAAAACTCTGTGATTTCGACAGAAATATTCTGCTGAAACAGGTAGCTGATTCCATACAGGTACATGCTTCAAATCGCAGAGTCCGTGAAATGGCCAGAAAATTTCTACGCAAAGGAGGACAGCTCGCAGAGTTGGTTGATAAAGTTCGGGCCTTAGAGATGGATCAAATGAACGAAGAAATTTACATTATTAATCATCAGCAAGTCCAACGGCAGGTGCAGGTGGCTGCTGTCGCCATTGACAGTTCCAGGAACGAGCAGTTTCATATCGACTTAATTGAAAACCAGCAATATTAACCCTTTCCCGCTCATGGTGACTCTAAAGCACCAAGGATTATAATCATCATATCTTGACATAAAATACTTTGTTGTGCTTACGATTGTTCCATAAACTTTCATATGCTGCCTCAAAGCATCACTGGGCATTTTCTTCAAAATACTACAGTTGACAGTAATTTCAGTTAGTCTACAAAGTGTTCAGCTTGAATTTTCTCGTGAAGCTATAAATTTTAATGATAAACCTTGTGAGCGTTAGAGGGTTAACGAAATAGTCAGCAAGCATATGGCAGTAACTGGAGAGGTGCTAGAGGAAGGGGATTCACCCAGCGTGAAAATGGTAGACAGATGACTTTCAAAAAAGATTGTTGTGGCAGGTGTTTGAGCAATTGGCACAACGCAAAGGAATGTTGGGCTATTCAAGTGACATGCCATAATTGCCAATGTATGGGACATGTGGCCCGCGCTTGCCGTCGAATACCATCAGCAGGTCCAATGAAACGACGCATCAGTACCGATGACAAGGAGTCTTCGCCGAAGAAGATCGCCATCGTTAAGCATGACGAGGATGAAGTAGCCAATGATAGCGTGGGTTCACCGTCCTCAGTTAACTAAATAAATTTAACTTACTTTTTCTCGCTTGATTTTTTTTGTTTGTTTTTTTTTTTTTTCTAATATTGAATTATTTGTTTACAACTAAAGCATATTTTTCGAGACAAAATTTGATTTCAAAATCAATAAACATACAACTCGCAAAACACTTAAATGATCTAGTTGGAGTGTTTATATTGGTTATTGTTATTTATTTTCAGAACGATTTATCGAACGCCAGAACTCGATTTTCCATAAATAAACTTACTCAGTCCGAAAATTCAATCGCATTAAACGAGAGCTCGCCGAATAATGCTGAAAACACAGCAAAAACTACACTGATAAATGTAGGCATTTCAACGATTCGTGACTCGTTGAATCTGAATGAAAGTGGTGAAATAAATGGTGACATAGCAGGTACGGAAGTTAGTTTTTTAATCGACTCAGGCTCAGACGTGAACACAGTCGGCAGCAATACATACCAACAGTTACTAAAAAATGTCGAATCCAGAGCAATATAGCATTTCTTATGTAAAATTGGTCAACAAATTGATTGGCGATGGTTTCATTTTGGACAGGGCACAGGAAATGGTCTTTTTCGCCTCTTTTCACCCTATTTTTGCGTATTTTTGGACTCATAGACCCTTTCCCGTGCCCTGCACAGAATGAAAATATCACCTATCGATTTATTGGCTTATTTTACATAAGAAATGCTATATTTAAGGTATCCAGTCCAGCGACTTTTAATTAGTGGGAATTTGGATTCATTTTTGCCAGTGTGCATTGGTCGAAAATTGACATCGCCAACCAGCGTTGCCGGTGCTATCAATGTTTTGACTGGCTGTCGTGTGTGCCAAAAAGAGAAACACACATTTTTATTTGACATGTCTCTAAATGTGAATTTGTGTAGGTGTGAAAAGGCACGTTTGCCTTCGCCATGGCAATGACAGCACTCGCCAACCGTTGGGAACGGTAGGCGGCAAAAATAGAAATAATTCTATTTTTTACAACAACAACAAGCGACGGTCGACCGCTGTGCTCTGATTGGTCGAAAAGGAACGGAACGGTAACGGTCAACCGCTATAACGGTTAGTCTGATACAGGCTTTACAGTGCTCTCTCGAGATGGAGCTAGAGTAGTTGTTAGAAGTATGCGTGGAGTCCAATACACGTGAAGCATAAATGATCTCAAACGAGCTCCGATGAATAGCGATTATGCTGAGAAAGAAGAATTTAATCCTGAAGACAAAGCTGAGAACTATGAAACAAATGAACGTCTGATTGACATTGAAGGCCTCGACGAGACTCCTGAAGCCGAAACTGAAAACATCGAAACAGCTGCACTTTCTTATAATAAAGAAGATTCAGCCTATGAAACGACAAAACGGCCTGTTTCACTAAGAGAAGATTGCTCACCGGCGTCACTATCCGTTTCACATGGCCACACGATCGAAGGTAAGTTCCTTCAGGTAAGGTTTTTTCACAGGTTTTTCTCTTCAGGTATTCACAGGTGCGTATTACATTCGCGGTAAGTACAAACTTTTTTAACTTCCACTTTTAGCTATCCACTCAAGAACAACAACACGGATTTTGCGGTACTGACAGTTCTCCTATATTTGCGCTTGCCTTTTTATAGCTAAATTAGCTGAAATAGTGTTTCTGTCACCGTCGTGGGGGGTAGCCGCGTTGGTAGCATGCAGGCGGTATTCGCTCAACTGGTCGAAATGTACAAACTAAACATATTACGTAACATCCCAAGTAACAAAACTGGTTTTATCAAAGTTTTATAGCGCTATTTTGGCAGTATTATGCGCTATTAAACTTTGATAAAACTACAATTGTTACTAGGGATCGTTGATGATCTGGGTCGGGCAGGGCCAGCATACTGGAACCGATCAGGAAGTGAGCGGGCGTCAGTGCAGCCAAATCGTTCGGGTCGTCTGACATTGGAAGCGGGGTCGAGAATTCATCAGCGCTTCAATTTGGGCCAGAATAGTGGACAAATCTTCAAACGACACACGCGATGAACCGAGCTGACGGTACAAATGCTTCTTGGCTACTTTCACGGCCGCCTCCTAGAGGCCGCCGAAGTGCGGTGCTTTTGGTGGTGTTAGATGCCATGTGATTCCTTCTGCAGCGCACGAGGAAGCATTTTTTTCATTCTCCTCACTTTTTCGCAGCATGGCAAACAGCTCGTTCAAGTCGTTCTTGGCTCCTTCGAAATTTTTGCCGTTGTCTGAGTGGATGTGGCGACCGCGTCGAGCAATAAATCGCCTTAATGCTAGCAGGAAACCTGGCGTTGATAAATCACTGACTAGCTCTAAGTGAACCGCTTTTGTTGCGAAGCAAATGAAGAGGCACAGATACGCTTTCGCAGGTGCAGCCCGTTTGTGTATCGGCTTTAAGTAGAACGGTCCAGCATAGTCGACACCCGTAACACTAAATGGACGGCTCGGGATTATTCTGTGCGCAGGTAATTGGCCGATTTGTTGTTGCGCAGGTACCGGATCGAGGCGAGTGCAGCGGAAGCATCTACGAACTGTGTTGTGAGCGAGCTTGCGGCCTTGCAGCGGCCAAAATTCTTCACGAATGGCATTTAATAGGAGCCGTCCTCCGGCGTGAAACATTTGGTGATGATAATGTTGGGCAAATAGCAGGGATGTTGCGCTTGATAGGGTAGTTGAGATAAGTTGAGCCGACCTCCAACCCTCAATACCCCCTCTCGGCCTAGGAATGGATTGAGTCGGCGTATTTTGGAGCGCTTATCTACTGACTTTCCTTCTCTTAAGTCCTTCAGCTCAGCGGGGAAGCCGTCGCTTTGGGCTATCTGAATCAACACGTTTTTGGTTTGGGCAAGCTGTTCCACTGAAAGGTAGCGCTGTACTGGATTCGGGCTTGGGAGAGGCTGTGTTTTAGTCTTGGCACGGTTAGTCAAAATGAAGCGAAGGCAATATCCAACAACATGCAGCAAGCGAGTATACAACGACCATCGAAGAAAAAGCGGGTTGACCGTTGAGGTCGAATTAACTGCTGCGACGACTTGTCGGATTTCGAGAATATCCTCGGAAACATTATCTGGGTTCGAAATAGGCCAGCTTTTACACGGTAATGTTAGCCAGCTGGGACCCTGACTCCACAGCGCACTGTTCAGGAACTCTTCTACTGACATTCCGCGCGAGACCAGATCGGCCGGGTTTTCGGTGCCTGCTATATGGTTCCAGCGATAGCCATGCGTGAAATGCTGAACCTCTGAAACGCGATTTCCAACAAACGTTTGCCAGCGATTCGGTGGTGATCGAAGCCATTCGAGAGTGACGGATGAATCGGACTAAAAATATGAAGAGCAAATACATGACAGCAGCCATAGTTCCTGCATAACGATTTTTGCCCTCACTACGACGGGAGCAATAAGACCCAATGGATCGAAAAGCTCAGCAATCGTAGATAAAATGGACCGTTTCGTTAAAACGTGACCGCTGGGCGGTACCTGGGAATCGAAACGCAGAAAATCCTCGTTCGGCTCTCAATTGATGCCTAACGCTTTGATGGTTTCGTGGGGAACGAATTCTATCGTAGACTGCTTGCCTATTTGATCCTCTCGCAATCCTTTCTGCACTTCGAGCCGGTTCGACGTCCATTTCCGCAGATCGAATCCACCCTTTGCCAACAACTCGCCTAGCTCTGTACGAAGCTTGCTGGCTTCTTCGACCGTCTGCGCACCACCGATGAAGTCGTCTACATAAAAATTCTTACGCAACGCTTTACTGCCGAATGGGTACGGCGCTCCTTCGTCATTCGCTAACTGCTGAAGCGTACGAGTGGCGAGGAACGAGGAAGGAGCAAACCCGTAGGTTACCGTCAGAAGCTCGTAGATCTGAATGGGATCATCAGCTGAGAAACGCCACAGAATGCGCTGCAAAGAAGTATCATCGGGATGTACCAATACTTGCCGATACATTTTAGCGATGTCACCGACAAGGGCTATCGAGTAGGTTCGAAACCGTAGAATTGTGTCAATCAACTCATCCTGAACCACAGGGCCAACGCAGAGGGATTCGTTCAAAGAGAAGCCAGTAGAGGTTTTCGCCGATCCGTCAAACACAACCCGAACCTTAGCCGTCGTGCTTGAATCCTTGAAAACGGGATGGTGGGGAAGGTAGTAGCAACCCGTGTCGTCACTGCTTCTCGGTTTGACCGGCTTCATGTGTCCGAGATCGAGGTATTCCCTCATAAATTTGTGGTACTCTGCCTTCAGATCAGAGTCTCGTTGCAAACGGCGCTCCAAAAGCTCGAAACGACGTCGAGCGGTTGCCTCAGACTCTCCTAGCATGATGGCGAAATCTGGCTTGCGAGGTAGACGAACCATGTATCGTCCTTCGTGGGTTCTCGCGACCGTAGACGTAAAGAAAGATTCGCATCGCCGCTCCTCGACTGAATAGTTGTCAGTGGTGGCCAGATCCTCTGTCTTCCAAAAGCGCTCGACGCTTTCCTCTAGCGTTATCATCGACACGGCCACTACGCTGCACGAAGGTTGCTGGGATGTCGAAGATGCTAAGCCAGCCGACCCAGCTACAACCCAGCCGAACACGCTATCCACCAGCAGAGGTAAATTTTCACGCAGCTACATGCGAGCTGAAGACGGAAAGAAACTGTAAAAATGTTTAACACCGATTACCATGTCTATCGGCTGACTTTTGTTAAAAGCAGGATCAGCAAGAAAGATATCTGTAGGTAGATTCCACTCAGCTGTTGATACGAATTGAGCAGGAAGGTCTGCAGTTACCTTGTCCATGATCAAGAACTCTACGCCGCAAGAAAAGTTCTGCTTCCGGGAAGTTATAGTGGCAAATAGGGTTGTCGATATTGAAAATAGAATATCGATATTTGTTTTATCGATATCAAAAAACGGCATCGATATTCAAATCGATATTAACTGCCGATATTGATATTTTATCGATATTTTCCTTTATATATTTTTGTTTGGCTTTCAGTTAGGCATGAAACAAGCTGAACGCCAACGTGAGCGATCGGGCGAGATTCTTGCCGAAGGTTAAGAAACAGCCGTGAGTAGAGTTGTTCATTAAGGGATTATATACCTTTTAAGTTTTAAAAAAATCGAAAAAATTTTTATTGTATTGTCTTCGAATACAACATCTTGAGAACATTTTCACAAATTTTCATAAAGATCGGAGCAATAGGAAGAAAGTTAGAGCGATTCGCAGCGTGCCTCGCCACGGCCGCATAAGCTAAACTTGAAACTTCACACGCGATTATCTCGGAATAGTGTTTTCCGAAAAATGACTTTGCCGTGATGCGGGAAAACTACCGAACCGATTTCCTTCATCTTTTTTTTAAATTTTTGTTATTAAATTTGCCGGTCCTTGAACGATCGCTTTTTGAAACATACAGTTACATTTTGCCGCAAAAAATTTTTAATGCAATTTTTAGCGCTCAATACGTGCATTTTTTGGGAAAAACGTTCCCGTTTGCACTGAAAACAATATACTCATAAAAGCGATCGTTCAAGGACCCGGCACACTTCTAAACAAATGAAATAATATGAGTTTTTTGATTTCGGTTGAACCGCTGAGTCTCTATCAGGATCACCGCAAGCCTCTGCAAAAAATAGCGTTTCGGGGAAACGGCCATTATTCCAGTAATAATTGGTATATCTCAAAATCAAACGTATTTTTTTGTTGTTGATAAACTGTACTTCCAGAAAAATACCCCTTAGATGCAATGAAAATGGTGCTATGCACTTAAAAATAGATTCAAACATCCCTTATTTTTCTCGACCAAAAAGGTATACAACCCCTTAACCTACGGCAAGAATCTCACCCGATCGGTCGCGTTGGCGGTCAGCATGTTTCATGCCTTAGTATTGAATATTCCGGCGAAGTGTTTGCTATTTCATCTCGTCCGTTAGGACAGAGGGCCGATTGCTGATCGCTTTACGCAAGGTGCATTTTCCAATCAGATTAAACCGACGTTTCGTGAGCCGCGTCTCCTAATCGTCACTGATTCATTGACTAATCACCAGCCAGTTATATAAGCATCCTACCTGAACATTCATGTTAACGCTTATGTAACACCGATTCTTTACTGAAATTCATCGATTCTGCCATCCCAATGCAACACCAAGGCATCGCATTTGATCGGTTTAATGTGGTGGTTATTGACCCGAGAAGTTCCACACCTAAATTTCTAGAAAATTCGCTCTATACATGCTGTCAATAAAAATGGAAATATGGCAACCATATTTCCGTCGAACTGCTTACATTTTCCATCTACCACTTATTGATTCTAGTACCAACAACTCTGGTACCTACTTTTTAGTTGGTTTCCCTAAATTTCTATCTTATCTCTATCTTATTTGCTTTGTTTCATCGCGGGCCCCATTGACAGATGCTATGTTATGCGTATGAAAAGTGGCGGTGATATGCTATCTCGTTTACACACACGCTGAGATGTTAGTTCTGGAAACATGGCGGGATGCCAGCTAACTGGTTTGCCCTAAAATAGCTGAAATAGAGTAAACGTCCTTTAATTGCTATTGACCAATTTTCGAATAAATATATTTGTCAATGGAGAAACTAAGCCTTAACGCTTGTTTCCAGTATAATGTGCACTTTCAATGAATATCTTATAATGTGTGTAAGCATTTTAAACTTAATTTTGATGCCATCATGAATTTATGATTGGTAGGCAAAATTTTGACGGCAGCACTCCCCTGATGGCAACCGAGAATACCGGACAGCAATATCGAGTCGCAATATCGAAATATCGATAATATCGAGGCGCCAATATCGATCAAAAATATTGATATTGTGACGAACAAATATCGATAAAATATCAGCAACCCTAGTGGCAAATAACGCTTCCTGGATCATTTTCGACAGCTGTCTAGCCCCTTGAACGGTGATGTTAACGGATTTCCGCTTCAAACGAAGAATGCGGGCCAATCGGTTGAAAATCAAGTTTGGCTGAGACGCGCTGTCCAACAAAGCACACGCGGGATGCGCATGCCCATTAGACTGGGACACGGTTATATGGGAAAAAAGCGATGGTGTTATTTTTTCGCTCCCATGCACTTTTAGTGTTCCTTATGGATCTTATAACGACTGCGTAACTTTTCAGATCGATCGGTGAAACGCCCGATTTGCGCCCGATTTTTAAGGTTTCCATACGATTTTATATGGGAAAATTCACTTTTTCAAAACTTTTTCTCTATAACTTCCCAGTTGGGTCCTAAAAGTATATTGATACATGATATTTGTAGGAAATTTTCCTGGGAAAAACTCTTCTGAAGACCATAAGGCGCTATGATGCTTGTATAAACAGCTATTCACCCCAAACTGATTGAATTTCTGACGGACGGCTCACCATTGAATTTTACTAGCAATACTGCTGCAGCATGCTGCTGTTGCAAATTCAACCATGTGATGAGAAATGATATCGCCTAAATTTATCTTGGAGGCTTCCCCGAAGATACTATGAGCAAAAATCCACACTTTGAAAATCAATTCCACGCGAAAATATTTCTCATACTTAAGCAAGTCTGCAATAGCAGCATGCTGTAGCAGTGTTGCTGGAAAATTTCAATTGTGAGCCGTCCGTCAGACATTCAATCAGTTTGGGGTGAATAGCTATTTCTACAAGCATCGTAGCGCCTTACGGTCTTCAGAAGAGTTTTTCCCAGGAAAATTTCCTACGAATATCATGTATCGATATATTTTTAGGACCCAAATGGGAATTTCTAGAGAATAAGTTTTGAAAAAGTGAATTTTCCCATATAAAATCGTATGGAAACTTTAAAAATCGGGCGCAAATCGGGCGTTTCACCGTTCGATCTGAAAAGTTGTTATGGGACCTATAAGGAACACGAAAAGTGCATCAATGACGTTGACGACGACCGTTAGAAGAAAAACGTTTTCAGCAGGTTGCTGGACTGGCGCGCTGGTTTCAATGACTGGTACTATCTCCGTAGCAGGAACAGATGTTTGCTCTACGGAATTGCCTAGAGAGGTCGAGGCGGATTGTGTAGTCGAGCTAGCGGGATTGGCTGAGCGAGATGCAGAATCATTACCGGAACGTTGAATGTTACCAGATTGCTCTAAATGTAGAAGAGTGTGATGACGCTGGTTACACTTCCTACAGTTGAGCTCACACGGACAACTAGCGACCAAATGGTTCCCCTTCAGGCAGTTGTGGCACAGCCGCTTCCTGCTCACCAACTGCTTACGCTCGCTGACGGATTGCTGCATGAATTTTGCGCACCTTGCGATATAATGATTGCCGTTGCACGCTGGACACTTGTAGGATTAAATAGCGGTGGACGCATTTGACGAGAGCCGAAATTGGGATTGCCTTCGGTTGTAATTAGCAGCCTGGTTGGTGCTCGGAGTGGTCTGACTTCCAGGGGCATGATCGTTGACGGATATCGATTCAAGAACCCGAATACGCCGCTGCAAAAAGTCAACTAAACATTGAAAATTTGGATTTTCAACAGTAGAAGCATGCTCCTCCCATGCTCTCAAAGAATCGTTTTGCAATCGCGTGCACAATAAATGCTCCAATATGGCACTCCACTCGTCCGTTGGTTCTCCAAGCTGGTGTAGAATCTTCGTATGTCGCTCAAACTCGTCGACCAAACCGTGCAATGCAGCAGCGGACTCCTTTTGAACACGCGGGATGTCGAACAAAGCCTGCAAATGTCGCTTCTTCAGAAGATAATCATTTGAATACCTGCCCTCTAATGTGCGCCAAGCCAACTCATAATTAGCGGAACTAATAGCGATAGACTCAATCAACTGAGCAGCCTCCCCCTTGACGACTGCCCTTAAATAGTGAAATTTTTGTATGGGTGGAACATCAGCGTTGTTGTGTATCAATGCCAAGAAAGTGTCGTGAAAAGTCAACCATTGTTGATAATCCCCATCGAACTCCGGAAGCGAAATAGACGGCAGTTTTATACCAGAGAGTGCAGTAGAAACATGCGAGGGTTGAGGGTATGCGGGGTTAACAGGAAGAGGAGGCAATTTAGTGATTAAAGATGCTTTTATTGCAAAAAGTCGCGACTCAAAGTCAGCACGGACTATTTCATACACTGCCATACCTTCATCAGTATCTGCGTATGCCTCCAGCTCCGCTTGCACTTCATTCAGGGTAGCCCAGATGTTGTTTATGTACTTGAGCTTCAACGGTACCTGCGGAGCGTCTCGTTGATAACTGTAGCCCACCAGGAATGCCTCAGCCCGACCCAGTGCTGCAATCATCGTCGCTCGCTTTGTCGTCAGCAGAATAATTCGCTGGCCGTCCGCCATTTTCCGCCTTAGTTGATGAAATCAGCAACGAAGATGATGAGTAAAACTGCGAAAATAACCAAAAAACAACCACGGTAGACCCGGACACAGGACAGTAGCAACTATGCCAGCAAGACTCAACGATATGTGTTTGTATAACATATACTAATAGCATTTCTATAATAAAATCGACACGTATTAATCGTCAATCAACTTACCTTAGCATTGTTGATGCAAAAAAAATAACAGAAGGGTTGTGTGCAAAGCCACGACCGCAAGGTTGAAGTAGAATACTTTTACAAGAAAGATAACCCGGCTGCTTGCGTGTTAGTCATTTTTTCTAGTAAATAAACGTTGACTAATCAGATCAATCGAATTTTGCGCTTCAACAAGGATTGACCATTTTCAATTATATAGTAAGTTGCTTGTCATGGTTGGGGCTTGACAATTTTTAAATTTTGATACGTAATTTTTTCAGATGTCGTGCTCCTGACTGAAGGAAAAGTTAATTCAGAACGTTCTGAGACACGGAAATAAAGTAAAATTTATAACTTTCACAAATTTAAAAATGTAAATTAACTCAAGACAACATTATTGCTTTAATCTTCAGGTTTTTATTTCATCCCGAAAAGGACAACTTTTTGTTCAATTTAGTATCGGATAAGATTCCGATTACATCTTTGCGTTATCACTGACAGTGCGAACTAAGTATTCGTTGTGATAAAAGTATTCGTTGTGATAATAGTGAAATGCTGATATAACACTCAAAACTAGACGGCTCATGTGTTGTCAAAATGAGTCAACTTTCCATTGAATGCATTTACTAGTGCCCACTATCGCACAGAGACTGCATTTCACTAAAGTGCCTCACTGCATCAGCCGCTATCGATGCTGAGATCCGCTGCAACAAGTGCGCTAACCGTAGCCATGCCATAGTTGTGGCCGCTATACGCTGCCATTGGTATCCGCTGTCGCTGCATCAGCTGGCCGAGCTACTATCGTTGCTGGAATCCGCTGCAACTAGTGCGCTATCCATTGCTACGCCACAGCTGTGGCCGCTTTCCGCCATCGCTGGTATCCACTGCACTGCTAGTGCTGCTGCTTAGGGGAGGACGACTGCTGTTGTCGCTGTCTAGAACTACTATGAGCGGCTTCGTCTGAAACAGGATCTTTTATAGGCCAAATAGCATGTTTAAAATTGCAAGGTATATGACTCTGTCGACCGTGCTTGGGAAGCAATCATATAACGACCAATCAGAGGTCGAATTTTTCGTTTTGACAAGGCTCGACTATTTTCAATAGTACAATAGTGTGAATAATAAAATTACAATTATCTTCTTTTGGGAAGAATCTTAGAAGATTTTCCAATCTATTGCTGCAAGAACGAAGGAAATCCATCGAATACTAACCGATTTATTAGCATTTGAAATTGGACATATTTTTCACTTTTCTCGGTTTTAGATTTTCATTTCACATCCCTATGTAGCCGAACTTCCTGAGAGAAGTATTCTAGTTCAAAAAAGAAAAAATCCTCATCATAGCCACGGTGCTCCTTCATATGATTCAATCCAATAGTACGAGTACCATGAAACATGTCTTCTGGCTTTTAGCAGTCGGGTGTCTTTTGAAAACAGCTTCCTCTAGTTTTAAGATTGTAAGAAATTCATGTCAACAAACGACATAACCTCTACGGTTTTCTTCTCTGTAATGCAATATTTCCAAACGATTTTTTCCCCTTGTTTTGTTTAGGTACAATCACGAAATTATTTTTTCCGGCCTACTGATTGATTGCGACTAAGGCGTTTAGCTTAGATAATCTTCCAGCATTCCGTCATTTGATAGGCCAATCTTTTTACCTTTATTCTTTCAATGTTGTACAAAACATCTCTAGCGACTGCGAGCAAATTCTTGACCATATTTTCTTGGAAATCAAGTTTTCGCATGTTGCACTTCATCCCACAGCGGAGGTATATTCATTTAATCTCCTACGCAAAGCGACCAATAATATATTTAATGTGAAGCTTATGAACGGACAAATCTTTTATTAATGTCCTTTTTGTTCTTCTTTTGACTTGTGCAGGATGACGTTTCATCGCTCCTCCTGCACGGGTATCATGACACAGCTGTTTGCTATAACGCCAGTTAGTTTTTGTGGTTTCTGTCAATATGTGTTCATTTTTTAAACTTCAATTTCTTTATGGCATGAATAGTGTAGTGTTTTTTTCTGATTTGGTTCGGTTGTTTGGAGTCATACTTCAATTTTGATTTGTTTGAGTAATGTTAGCATATTTTTTAAGTTGTCGATGTTTTTACTTTCAAAGATTTCCTGGATCGATTTGTCCAAGCGAGCTCTCAGCGACCGATGTTTGAGGCAGTGTAGAATTGTGTTCCGAGGTATTTTTTTTTTATTCTCGCTTATTTTCCGTCGGTCTAGTTCCACCACTGTTGTGGCCAATCACCGACGCCCAGGGAGGCGACTCCACACCCAGGACCCTAACTCACGACCCGTTTTTATTAACGGACCGGCGCCAACGGCTTTACTTCCTCATGCGATGGAAGGCGTGATCCCAAAGATTTTTCGCCTCAGAAAATCTCCCGGTGTCGGCTAGGATTGAATCTAGACTAGTAGGGTTGGTTGTGAGTGGATCACGCCACCTCACAACCATCGACACCTATGTCGGCGGTGGGATTCGAACCCAGGCGTCGAGCGTGGTTGGCGGAGACTTTACCAACCACACTAGGCCCCCGCTCCGTTCCGAGGTATTGAGTTTTCCACATATTGTGCAATATGGGTTATTGTCTATTTTCATCACGCTAAGACAGTATGGTGAGTAGTCGTGCCCCGAGATTATCATAATCAGCCATTCCGTTTTGATGCTTTTGGTATGCTTCTCCAAAGGGAATATGTAGATCTAGAAACTCTTGAGCGATGTTTGCGTCTTGATGGACAATTGCTGTGCTTGTCTTCTTCCTCTTTCCTGTTAACTTACCGATTTTCTTCCAAAGTTCTTTGGAGGTCGTTTTTGGATCTTTTTGTTCAGCAAATTCTCAAAAACTTTGTACTTTCGATTCCTTTTTTATTCGAATAAAGATACATTCAGTTATTTTCAGTTCAATTAGATCATCCAATTTGTCGCTTTTATTGAACTTTGCTCTCGTAGAATTTTTCCTCTTCCATGCAACTTCTATCTCTTCACTCCACCAGAATTTTGGCTCATAACTGCTTCTCTGTTTAGCTTCTCTGACTAATTTTTTCGTCTTCTTTTGTAGATCCGCTACACCTGCAATTTCTTCGGCTTTCAACTCTGCTATTCCTTTTAAGACCTTTTTTTTATTTACGGAACATTTTTTCTTTGAGACGATTTCCATTTGAATTGTAATACATATTGCCAAATGTCTGCTTCCAATGCTGTAGTCTAATATGGTCATTTCGGTATCTTGAAACTGGGCAGGAGAACACATAACCAGGTCAATTGTGGACGATTTTTCATACAGTTCAGCTGGGATATACGTTGGATCGGTGTTGTTTAGTAAGATAGCATGTTCTTAATTTATCATTTTGTACAATGCTAAGCCCCTACCATTGCTGTGATTTTCGTCCCAGGCGAAATGGTGAGCGTTGTAGTCGCCCCCGATAATGTACCTCTTACTAAATCGGACCGTTTTAAACACTTCTAGCAAACAACTTTTGAATTCAAATAACGTTGAAGTCGGTGCTACGTATATTGAAACTAGGGGTGTGCGAAACTGGCTTTTCTGGTGTCGAAACGAAACGAATCGAAATCAACCCTTAATTTCGGTTTCGCCAAATTAGTCGAAACGAAATCAAGGTGTATTTCGAGTTCTCGAGACAAAACGAAATTGGTCTCTCAATTTCGCGAAATTTCGAAAAATAAAATAAATGTTTCTGAAACATAGGGACTGTGCGTATAATGGACCTTGTGCGTTTAGTGGACCCCTCTGGCACATTTTTGCAATTGTTTCTTGTTATTCTCATATTTATGCGGTTATTAATATCTTTCACGAACAACTACAGCATGCTATAGATAAGATGATATGAATTCTGCCAATTTCTGCAGGAAAATGTGAATTATAACCAATTTTTGTTCAGCACAACTGAACACAGCGGTTTGTTAGCCATTTTGTAAGCGGAGACAAAATATATTCTATTGTTTTCCAATCTAACTGTATGTTACAAATATAATCATAAACATGTTAATACCAAGCACTAATGCTAAATTTCACTATAAAAACCTTGAAAACGAAGAACACATTTAAAAAACACCTATTCTCTAAGGGTCCATTAAAGGCATAATCCAGGTTACTATGTTGCGTATTTGACAACCCTTCATTTCTGTTCATTTATAAACAAAATCTGTCGTTCGCGCGTGCGTTAAGGTGAATATTCGTGAGCAAAATGGGAAAAACCAATAAGTGTGAGCGTAATTACACGGAATTAGATGTGCAAAAGTGTATGCTAGCGATCCAGAATCATGTTCCGATAAAGGAGGCATGTAGGCTGCATAAGGTGCCACGTTCAACCGTAAAGTATCGCCTTGGGAAAAATTGGACTGGAAAAGTAAGGAAGGGCCCTCCAACTGCTCTCTCCGATGCAGAGGAGGACGAGATAGTGGCATGGATTAAACGAATGGCCCGTAAAGGATACCCGATTACCAGGCAACATTTAATCCTGGCCGTTAAAAAACATCTTACGAAGTTTCCTAGACCGAAGGGTTGCAACATGAATGCAGGTGATTTAACTACTATAGTTTTGTTTTCTCTACAAGTTGCTTAAGTGCTTATCTCAGGTCAAAGATGGTACCAAGCCTTCATGAAGCGTCACCCGGATTTGACCATGAGGAAACCTGAAGCAGTTTCGGCAGCATCTGCAACCGTCACAGAGGAAAATGTTCGCCACTGGTTCCGATCTGTTTATGAGATTCTACAAGAGGAAGGGCAAAACGATATTTTGAATGATCCACGCCGCATTTTCAACGGAGACGAGATTGGTTTTAGTTTGGACCCTGAAACTAAAGCAGTCATCTGTCCAAAGGCAACGAAAAACGTCTACGTAATTGACACGGGATCTAAAAAAAACATCACTGTTTTGAACACATACGGAGCCTCCGGAATAGCAGTTCCACCATGCGTGGTACTCCCATATCAAAGATTTCCTATCAACGTAGCTAGCAGTTTTCCTTCGGACCGGGGTGTTGGTAAATCTGAAACTGGATGGATGACCAAAGAAGCATTTATGGGTTACATCACCAACGTTTTTCATCCATATTTAATCCGTGAGAATATTCCGCTACCGGTGATCTATTTCGTGGACGGTCATCGAAGCCAAACTCCTTTCGAAACAGCGGAAGAATGTGTCAAACTGGGCATAGTTCTTATTTCGCTTTATGCCAATTCTACACACATTTTGCAGCCGGCTGATGTGGCCATATTTAGGTCTCTCAAAGCCAGCTGGAGCAAACAGGTGTCTTATTTTCCCTTTTTTCTGTTTGTTTCACTTGATTGGAATATATTTCATCCCTATGTAGGTGCGGATTTGGCAAGCTGAGCATCCCGGAAAAGTAATCAGGTTGGATGAATTTGGTGGTATTCTGGAGTTGGCAATTAAGACCTCGTTCAAACCGCAAACTGTAATGAATGGTTTTAGAGTTTGTGGCCTTTATCCTTTCAACGCTAACGCAGTTGACTACACCAAATGTATCGCGGAAAAGCATGACGATCAGCTTCGCCGGAAAAAAACTGATGGGGTCGACGATAGGGTACTAATTCCTAGTCAAGACATTCAAAATGCAGTCAACATGATATCCACCAAAAAAGCTGCATTGTATCGATCAGTTGAACTGGAAGATTTTATAAGTAAAACCGAAAAAACTTTGTGCTATATCTATAGAACGCTATTGGCGCCGCTCGATAAGCGCGACATGTCTGAAGAGGAATTGACCTGCGAAAGCCTAGCCGTTGGTAGTTTTACAGAGAGTCGTCGAGATGGAACGACCCAAACCGACCCAGTGATTGAACCTTTACAAACGACGCATGTACTTGATCAAGAGCAATTGAACAACACAGATTATTGTCGGTAAGTTCTAAAATGCTCAGCAGTTTCGCTTAAACACAATTGACTCCTTCATTTTTTTGATCAGGATGATTCAGCAATCGGATATAATATTTTCAAATAATTTGGAAAACTTCTGCCTGTCGCAATACGAGGAATCGTATGCAGTATCTCTTGCTGAAGCTCCAAGCAAGGAAATTGAAGACCAAGAGGTAAAAGATTCTGGATACAAAACCCATGAAACGACACTGGTTTCCATCGAGGCGACTGAGGATCGATGCGACGTAGGTCGGATATCAGAACAAAAAAACGAAACGGAAAATATCCTGAAACGTAACACTACTGAAGCATTCTTCGATGAACCACGAACACCGGCAAAAAAGCGAAGGAGCTCCAAACAATGTAAAAGCCCACCAGTACTAAGTCCAAAAAGCGGCTTGAGCTACACCAGGCAAAACAGGCAGAAAAAGAGAACATTCGCAAGGCAAAGCAAAATAAATCTGACGAAAAACGAGCTGAACGCATGAAGAATGCAAAATTAAAAAGGTTGTCGTCTATCAAAAAATTAGAAGAGAAATTGGAACGTTTAAAGGAAAAAAATTAAATCGATCGTTTTTTTGAAGAACTGTTGAATTTTGTATGATCATAAATATTTCTGTTCAATACATGACAATTTACAGTACTTATTGCATTGTTTTTCATAACCTGAAGCCTTGGGTGCAAAATTCCGCTATCGGAACTCTATATATAGATATATATTTATATATTTATATATAAAATTATTGTTTAAATTTCCTTGGGCGCACCCCAAAACAGTATAAAATTCAAACAAACAAAACCTTTATCAGCTTTAGTTCTTATGACAAAACTTTCAAAATTGAAGACGGATTAACCTAGGTACTAGTGAAAGGAAACAACATTTCGTGAGCAAATGTTGCAATTTGCGTATTATGGACCCGGGTCCATTTTACGCATAGTGAACCCGGGTCCATAATAGAAAAAAAGGGTCCATTATGCGAACATTAAGACCAGTAATAGTTATTGATATGCGGCATTAAAAATTAAACTTAACCAGCGATTTTTTCATTTAATTAGGTAAAAGACTTCTATTTGAACCGAATATAAGATTGCTGCTTCGAAAATGTTAAGAATTCGAGCCGTTTACATCTAAATTATGCAATACACCTACTAAGGGGTCCATTACTAGCATATGAACCCTAGAATTACAATGATTTGAAACGTTGGAGCGTACGCTAACGAAGTACCCTTCAGCAGCTGACCGCAAGGTGCTTACGTGGTCGACGAAGAGTAACATAGGTATTCAGATATCGATAAACCGACAATGACGAGAAAATCAAAAATGTTAAAAACTAAAATCTTGATGCATATATCCATTCATACAGATTATATTGCAGGTAATAGTAGTGCGATAGATACAAATGATCTAAAGGTCACACTCGAAATGTCTTTGTAAATAATAATTTAATAAACTTCTGAACTGATTCTTTTGGTTTGAATGCAACTATGTTTAAAATAGTAATCCTTCTTTCATAGCACTTTCATCATTCAAAATCCAAGTTTTAAAAAATGCCCACGGACCATTATTTCATCTTTACGGACAGTCTCAGTTCCATTGAGGCTCTCCGATCGATGAAAGATGTTAAGCACTCTCCGTATTTCCTGGGGAAAATACGGGAACATCTGAGTGCTTTATCCGAAAAATCTACTCAGATTACCTTAGCGTGGGTCCCTTCTCACTGCTCGATACCGGGTAATGAGAAAGCGGACTCTTTGGCTAAGGTGGGCGCAACAAACGGTGATATTTATGAAAGACCAATTGCCTTTAATGAATTTTTCGCACTTGTACGTCAGAATACGATCATCAGTTGGCAAAATGCTTGGACCAGAGGGGAATTGGGAAGGTGGTTACATTCCATAATCCCCAAAGTATCGACGAACCCGTGGTTCAAGGGGTTGGATGTAGGTCGGGATTTCATTTGCGTGATGTCCCGGCTTATGTCCAATCACTATAGATTTGACGCGCTCCTCCGTCGTGTTGGGCTCGGGGAAAGTGGTATCTGTGCCTGTGGTGAAGGTTATCACGACATAGAGCATGTGGTTTGGTCATGCCCTGTACACCGTGACGCCAGGTCTAAATTGATAGCTTCCCTGCAGGCCGAGGGTAGACAGCCGGCTGTTCCTGTTCGTGATGTCTTGGCGAGCCGTGACCTATCCTACATGTCCCTTATATACGTTTTCCTGAAATCCATCCATGCCCCAGTCTAGTCCCGTTCCCCTCCGTCTACACCCAACAAAACGACAAGAACACGTTTGAACCTTAAGCACAAAACCAGCAACCAGACCCCGCACAATAGAACCAGGACCCAAGGACTACGAGCCTCTGTCCCAACTCACGACATCGTGGCTCAGCAGAACGAATCCATACATGCCATTCGACTATTATCAGACGACCATTGAACAACAAAACACTGATTGGAAATCCCATGCTAGTTTTAAGTTAGACTTAATTTCAGCTCGTAGTCGGCAGCGAGGATAAAAAATTTGCTTTAGTTTTTAAGTCATCAGATATAATTGGCGCCGTTAAACATTAAATTGTATTTGTGCCGTGTCAAATAAATGTTATGTGAGGAAAAAAAAAAAAAAATCCAAGTTTTGTCCTAGAGCTCGAACTGGAATACATGAGAGATGGTAGGTAGGTTTTCAACCATTCCTGTGAGTTTTGGTGTCCCTAGCAAAAATAACTTTTCCAAAGAGTTTTCCCTATGCAAACGTAGAAGCGACGAATCCGATAAGCGATTCCTCGGTGGCCTTCTGATGCATTTCTGCATTCTCTAAAAGCAGCAAATTTCACAGGAATGGTTAAAAAGCTGTAAAACCTTTTGAGGGCAACTATTTTGAGCTTTAGGGCCACTTTTTTCGCATTTGTCGACCAATGCTATTGATTTTTTTAACACCGTTTAGTCAGACTAGACTGAGTGACATCTTTATCAATTCGAGGAAAACAAAATTAATGTTAACTATTCCGTTAACTTTGAAGTTTTCAATATTTTTGCACATTTTTTAATATAACTTAAAATTACTTTTTAATTGAGCAGTTTCACAAAAAATGTCGCAGTTTCAATATTTTTTGTCAAAAATGTTTGATTTGGCTTAAACTTTTCATGAACGTTTCTATAGGCTGAGAAACTATTTAAAATGCTATTTTGGGAGGATTTTTGTGATTAAAAATATTTTCAAGGCCAAAAGTTTTTTGATCTGGAAAAGTGTTAGATAGTAATTTTATCTTTCCGATTAAAAAACTCTAAAAAATTCATTTTTTTATGTAAAAGAAACATTGAAATTAATATAGTAAAAGCTTATTTTTCGAAAATCTTTTGTTTTGTATAAAAATAACAAAAAAAAAAAAATACCGAAGCGATTAAGAAATCAAAAAAAAGTTATATTTTTTTCAAAAAAAAAAACAACATGTTAATTTTTGGAAGGATAATATTATTATCTAAAACTTTGCCAAAGACACTATGCCAATCAAACAAACTGTTTCGATTATAAAAATATTTTAATTACCCACAGAGTGCCCAATTGGAGATTAAAATTATTTTTTCATCTAAATCGGTTTGTTTGACTGGCATAATTAATGTCTCTGGTAAGGTTGTAGAAAATAGTTTTGTCCTAAAAAATATGTTCTGTGAGTTTCTGCGACACCAAAAATAATAAAATGCATTTGGGACCATTCCTAAACTACGTGGTAATATTTTGATCCCTTTTATACCCCCCAAACTCCCCCGTGGTCTTTTGTTTTGTGATCTTATTCTGCAAATATATGTACAATAAAGTATGAAAAATTTATAAAAAATGAAGGTTTAAGAAAACTGATTATTAGTTATTGCGCAAATTGTAAATAGAATTTTCAGAAATATCATTTTCTCAAAAACAAAAATAACAAATAGATAATGGTTGTTTAATTTTTGATAATATTTCATTGTCTTTAACAAATATAATAATTTCCTTACCTGAAAGTAATTTAAAATACGCTATTCAGTTGAGTATATTCAGAATGATTATCAATTTGTTGTTGAGTATCAAAATAAATAAAATTTGTTTAAACAGTTTGATCATCTACGATAAATTTTTCGCTTACAGTTATGGTAAATTGTATACTCATCTAGAAATCATCTAGAAAAATATTTAGTTGATAATGAGTGGAACCTTCCTTTTAGTGATTTTCAGGTATCGGATTTGTAATTTAATTTTTTTAAATAAATTACAAAGTTTTTAAATGTCCAGGTCTTATAAATTGTTTTTGACACCAAGACGTTGATTTTTTTACCGGTCGTTGAGTATTAAAATATATTTTCAGGAAAAATGTCAAAAATCCCGACGCATTGCAAAATAGAACTATTATTCTAAAGACGTAAATGCCATATAAGGCAAAGCCTGTTTAAAACCAAAAAAAAAAATATTTTCTTCTTTCGGATAAATTTGAAATATGTTTCAAATTACAGTTGATTGCTGAAAACTCGCAAACTTTCCGTGACACTTATCAATTATCAAGTCCTGTCAAATAAATTTATTATTTAAAAAATTGCGGAAGCTTCGTCTTGACTTAGTGGCAATAATAAATTATAAGTCAGAAAAAAGACTACGTGGTCCATTCATTAACCCCCACACCCCTGCGTGATTTTTCGTGGTCTTTTGACAAAACATAAAGCACCCCCCCCCCCCCCCCCACCCGCATCTCCCTATATATGACTACGTGGTTTGGGAACGGTCTCTTTGAAACAAACCAAAAATTATTTTCCTTTCAACCAATCAACAGTTAGAATGGAATGTTGTAATGCAACAAACAAATAGTTTTCTTTTTACTCAATTAAGTTATTCGTTATCATCCTCATTCTCTTATTTCTCGTTCTTTATAACCTTTCTTTTGTTCTACCTTGTAAATTCGTCAAGTGCAAAGTCAGAATCACTTTTGTGCTATAATCTGAACTTATTTTTGACATTGTAAAATTTTGTGTCCCTTAAAACAAAATAAAATATCTCAGTTATGAGTGCAACGAGAGCGAACCATGTACTTATTATTCATTCATTGATAAAGTATACTTTTTTGGTAACACGTTTAAAATATTTTTGTAAGGTACCTGGCAATTTTGAAACCTATGCTGACTTTGAAGTCAGGAGTCAGAGTGTTTTAAAACAATACTAAAAATTCAGGCAATTACAACTTTTTCTGCTTGACACATCGCTAACTCTGTCTGCACACTATAAGGCATGATATCTGGTCAGTCTAGTGATAGCAATGAACTATCTGAAAAAACACATTTAAAAACACTAAAAACACCTTTCTTTTTGTTCTACCTTGTAAAATCGTCAAGTGCAAAGTCAGAATCACTTTTGTGCTATAATCTGAACTTGTTTTTGACATTGTAAAATTTTGTGTCCCCTAAAAACAAGAATAAAATTTCTCAGTTATGTGTTCAACGAGAGCGAACCATGTACTTTTTATTCATTCATTGATAAAGTATACTTTTTTGGTAACACGTTTAAAATATTTTTGTAAGGTACCTGGCAATTTTGAAACCTATGCTGACTTTGAAGTCAGGAGTCAGAGTGTTTTGAAACAATACTAAAAATTCAGGCAATTACAACTTTTTCTGCTTGACACATCGCTCACTCTGTCTGCACACTATAAGGCATGATATCTGGTCAGCCTAGTGATAGCAATGAACTATCTGAAAAAACACATTTATAAACACTACGGTGTGCGAAGAGGAGTCCTCTAACACAGAGAAATCCGAAAAAACGCTTGAAAATTTTTACAAAGCGAGTAGCATAGAACATTTGGCCTGTTAGCTAAAGCTTCAGAGCATTAGTTTTGACAGAAATTGCTATGCCCTCCTAAGAGAAAGACAAAAAGTGATAGTTGTGCACTGTCTTTAACCTTGTGCGCTGCAAATATAACCACATGACCACAAAGATGCGTAAAATTTATTCCTACAAACAAATTACTAGATACCTTGTAGCGCATTTGGACGGCTTCATATTCCTTGAATATGACTTCCGTGATGACCAGAATTTTATGCTCTGCGTGAATAAAAAATACTTCCCGCATGATGTTACGGTTTTGTCTTTAAAAACAAAAATTACCGGCTGAGAGTTTATTCTACTATGTCTGACTTTTATTAGTAAACCAGATATCTGTTGAGATATATTCAATTCAATTTATAGTCGCAATGAGCACAAACCAAAATAATGTAATAATGTGCATCGGAAATTTGGTCCGAAATTTCGCGAAATTTCGTAATCGTCGAAATTGGAAGTTTAATTTTGCGAAATTTTAGGCGGAATTTAGCGAAATTCAACGAAATTTTTCGGCAATTTCGCGAAACCGAAATTTCGCAAAATTGCGAGTTTTGCGAAATCATTCGAAATCTCGCACAGCCTTAATTGAAACCACCACCAGGTCTAGCGATGTAAAATATCTTCCAACACTCTGAATGTTAGCTGTACTTAGGACGTTCAAATTATTCCCATTTAGCGACTCGTGAGCTAAAATCATAGCCCCTCCGTAGCCATCATCTCGAGAGCTATAGTAGTTCTGGAAATGTGAGACTTTGTATTTTTTTGTTTCCAATTCCTTTTTTGTCCAACATTCTAAAATTATTGCGATTTTATAATTATCTTACACTAACACTATAACCAGTTCATCCTTGTGTTTCTCGATGCTTTGGACGTTACATTGTAGTATTTTGATGGTCATTGTATACTTCAGTTATCCGCACGTCAAATTTACCGTAATTGTACCTTATCTTGTTGGTGTCAGGTGGTTGACTCGATTGTTCTCTGTGGTCAAGTCCTTGCGGTCTCAAAGGCGTTCCGGAATGTGTTTCTTCTTCCTGTCCTTCCATAAGATCTACATAATTCTGTTCGTGATCTCTGTACATTCGCTGTCTGGATGCTTTGTGCAACTCCATCTTCCAGCGTAGTTTTTCTTTTTTATCTACCTTGTATCGATTAAATAGCGCTACCCCATTGTTCCCTGAATCTTGTGTTTTACCCTTCTTCTCGTTATACGCTTTTGCCTCAGACTCGATTGGGTCTTCTTCTGGTACTCTTTTCGCTTGTTGGAGTCTTTGTTTTGTTGGTCCTAGTTTTACTTGGTTTTTTACCGTATCTGCATTTAAGTCCACCAGTGTGGGATGTTCCATAATATTTTCTAATAGACTGAACTGATTTTCTGTGTATATAGGATATTGTTCCCGTATTTCCACCACCGTTAGTTAGGTTAGTTGTTGCCATTATGGTTTTGAGGTTATTCTGTCTTTTTCGTTCTGGGTATCCAAAGTCTCCGGTTTGATGTTGACCTTCTGTCCGGCAATGTAGACATTTGATTACCTCCTTACATTCCTTATAGTTTCCATTTTCATGTAGTTGTCCACACTAGCCGCATCTTTGGCGTGCTCTGCAGTTAATCGATTTGTGGTTGTATCTGAGACAGTTGTAACAGAATACTGCCTTGTTAGCGAACGGCTTAGCATAATAGTTGTTGCAACAAAACATGCGAACTTCCGAGGGAAGACGGTTGCTTCTAAAAGTTATTCCGATGCGTGATGCTGGAACCTTTTCTCCATCTACGTAGCGGTATAATCTGTTAGCTCTCGAAATTGGTACTACACATGTCATGTTTTCCATAATCTCGTCCGGTGTCATATCAATCGGCACACCAGTTACGACACCTGATATGGCAATAAAGTGTTTCGGGATGTAAGCTTTGTAGTTCAACTTGTTAAGGGACTCGTATGCTTGGATCTTGTTAGCGATTTGGCCACTTTTCATTATAACGAGAAGCTTGTTTCTTCCTAGGGGTTTCATGTTGATGATATTTGGACTGTATTTGGTGCTTTTGGTCAGTATCTTTCCTAGCGATAGTTTGTTAATCCGTTCCGTATCCTCTTCCGTGTTTATTAGCTCGACCAACACCCTGCGTCATTTACTGTGTATTCGTATATTGTGTGTGCTATTCCCGCTCCCTCGGGCCGTTTTCCACTTCCAGGATCTCCTGGATCAGCCATTATCGAAATTTTCTAAGTTCGAACTGTATTTCAAGTTCTTTCAACGCTTCTAAAAATATAACTATCAATCCTTATTTTCAATTCTACGAAAAATTTCCGCGTCTTAGAGAAACACGTGCGCTTGTTTCGTTTATTAATGTAACTTTAGAACTTTCGATTGATATTGTGCTCAAAAATCACAACACGACCTGTCATCGGCTCGCAGAGGTGCCAGAGTATTTTTTTTTCCTTAATATTTGCAACTGCTCGAAAACACATATCATTGCTTGAAATCCAGGCCTATGAAAAGCCGCCTTTTCGTTCTTAAAAAATAACGTATGGTACGGAGGGTTCTTAATGCAAACGAAACCAAAATATATAAATAATTCTGTTAGTCTGTGGTATTACAACACTCAAAATATTTTTCTCGTTATAATTACAGGAAAAGTTATGTGAAAATTTTCCACTGTCATTTTCACGTACACGCTCACTCTGGGTTACTCAGCGGCTGAGTTGAATTTTAATCATTTTTTTCAGTTGTTCGAAGACGTCAAAAAATGAGTAGAATTAAATTGATCATGACAGTGCGTCTTGAGCTGCCCGACAGATCAGACGTATTTTCGGTTGCTTGTGGACTGGTCTTTGACTGCCTATAGCTTCAAAGTTTGTGTTTTGTCAGTGTGTCTTTAAAAGATTACCTGGAAGTTAACTTACAACAGTCTTTCTCAAGACTACCTATTTCTTTCTTTCTCAATACTTGCAATTTGATATTATTTTTGAACTCTTTTCGTATCACCTGAAATGGCAAGACGAAAAAAGAAACCACGCATCGCTACGGGAAGGAAAAGAGAGGCATCTCTTTCTGAAACTAGCTTATGCAGTGAAAATTTATATGATATTCTGCCTGAGCAAGAAGCCGGCGAATGAAATGTTCGAAAGTAAAACTATTCAAAGTGAAATTTCTGTAAAAAAGAAGAAAGTTCCACCTATTGTGGTAACTATTGCTTCTGAATTTAATATGTTTAAAAGAGAACTTTCTACGTTTCTCTCCGACGTCAAGGTTACTTATCAAATTGGCCGAAGAGGCGAATGCCGTTTACTAGCCCAAACATTGAAAGATTGGAATCGTCGATTGGAATTGGAATTCAGTATTTAACTGAAAAGATGTATAAATTTTTTACATATGATACGAAGAGCGCCAAGCCGTTCAAGGTCGTATTGAAAGGCCTCACCAACGATCAAACCGTTGATGAGATCAAAATTACTTTGACAGAATTACTTAGTATAGCCCCTACCCAAGTAATTCTGATGAAACAAAAATCACGAGGCGAAAACAGTCAGCGAACTGGAATTTCCTTTGTAAATTATTTAATTCATTTTAACCGCAGTGAGGTTAATAACTTAAAATTTTTTGAAACACATGCTTTATATAACGTGCGTGTAAAATGGGAATTATATCGAAAGTTTGGCGGTGGTGAAAAGCATATCACCCAATGCCGTGTTTGCCAACGTTATGGCCATGGTTCAAAGTTTTGTAACATGGGCCAAAAATGCCTCATTTGAAGAGACTCTTCTCACAAAAAGGACACACGTCCTGTGAAAGAGAGTAAAAATTTTCGCTTACGAATTGTAACGGCAACCATATGTCAAATTTTTATCAAAGCCCAGCCCGTTTAGCAATTGTTAAGGCAAGGCAAGGTAAACAAAATTCTCCAAGCGTACCAGTGACGCATAGTTTACCTACTCCTTTGCATACCCGTTTAACTTATGCACAGGTTACAGGTAGTTCGAACATTATACCGCCTAGTGTTGGTAGTTCGAAAATGACCGTTAATATGGGTAAGCAAAACACGCTAGAAAATAATTGTACACCTATTACTCCAGCTAATATTGCTGCCGAAAATATTTTTTCTAATGTCAACTGCCTGGGGCCTATTACGGCAGGTAAACTTTCTTTTTTGCATCAGGCAATGTTCGATCTTATGAACGCCATGTTGCAGGCAAAATCAAAGTTTGAAGCCATTCAAATAGGCACAAATTTTACTATTAAAATTGTTTCTAATTTAAAATTTTGCAATGATTTTAAATAAAACAATTAAAATATTGAATTGGAATGCTCGCTCATTGAAGGCCAATGAGAATGAGCTTTTTAATTTTTTAACAGTAAATAATGTGCATATTGCAATTATTACTGAAACATGTTTGAAACCTAACATAAAATTAAAATATGATCCCAATTACGTGGTTCATGGATATGATAGAATTCAGGGTTCCGGCGGTGGATTTGCAATTGTTATTCATCGCCATCGAATCAACCATCGTGCTCTTCCCCACCTTGAGACGAAAGTTATTGAAACTTTGGGAATTGAAGTTCAAACTGAACTTGGGATTTTATTTATTGCCGCAGCATATTTACCATTTCAATGCACACGCGAGCACAAAAATTATTTTAAAGGTGATTTACAAAAACTCACCAGAAATCGTTCGAAATTTTTTATAATCGGCGATTTTAACGCTAAACATCGTTCATGGAATAATTCTTGAAGTAATTCCAATGGCAAAATTTTATTCAATGATTGTTCTTCAGGATACTATTCTATTTTGTCTCCGAATAGTCCTACATGCTTTTCATCTGTAAGAAACCCATCAACAATTGATTTGGTGCTTACAGATCAAAGTCATGTATGTAGTGATTTGATCACACATGCTGGCTTTGATTCTGACCATCTTCCAATAACTTTTTCTTTATCACATGAATCAGTTTCAAACCCTATGAGCTCTGTTTTTAATTATAACAAGGCTAATTGGGAAAGATACAAAACTCATATTGAGAGAAATTTCAATGATGAGCTTGATTTGCAAAACGAAGTGAATATTGATTCCGTTTTGGAAGCATTAAAATGTGCAATTGTTGATGCCAGGAATTATTCTGTTCCGAAGGCTCAAGTGAAATTTGATTCACTAATAATTGACGAAAATCTTCAACTTCTATTTCATTTGAAAAATGTCCGCAGACGTCAATATCAACGTTCTTGTGACCCTGTTTTTAAAACTATTTATAAAGATTTACAGAAAGAGATTAAACATAGATTTACTCTTCTGAGAAATCAAAATTTTGAGACTAAAGTTGAAAAATTGAAACCATATACAAAACCTTTTTTGAAGCTGTCGAAGATTCTTAAGAAACCTTCAAAGCCTATTCCAGTTTTAAAAGATGGTGAACGTTTTCTTGTATCCAATGAACAAAAGGCTCAAAGACTTGCTCAGCAGTTTGAGAGTGTTCATAACTCAAATTTGAATTTTGTGAGTCCAATTGAAAATGAAGTCACACGTCAATTTGATTTAATTTCTTCCCAGAATTTTTTACCTGCAGAAATAATTGAAACTAACTTGAATGAGATTAAATCAATTATTAAAAATTTCAAAAATATGAAAGCACCTGGTGACGATGGAATCTTTAATATACTAATCAAACATCTCCCTGAGAGCACAATGGAATTTTTAGTGAAAATTTTCAATTGCTGCTCCAAAATTGCATATTTTCCCAAATTATGGAAAAATGCAAATATTACTCCAATTTTAAAACCGGATAAGAACCCAGCTGAAGTTTCAAGTTATCGACCAATCAGTTTGCTTTCTTCAATAAGTAAACTGTTTGAGAGTATTATTCTTAACAGAATGATGTCACACATCAACGAAAATTCAATTTTTGCAAATGAACAGTTTGGATTTCGCCATGGGCATTCCACAACTCATCAATTGCTCAGAGTTACTAATATGACACGAGCTAACAAATCTGAAGGTTATTCCACTGGAGCTGCTCTTTTAGACATAGAAAAAGCATTCGACAGTGTTTGGCATAAAGGTTTGATTGCGAAATTGCAAACTTTTCATTTTCCTAATCAAAATTTTAAAAAATTGTCTTACTGATCGAACTTTGCGGTTGTCTATCAGAATTCAAAATCTGATAGATTTCCTGTCAGAGCAGGTGTACCTCAAGGTTCAGTCTTGGGTCCAGTCCTGTACAACATATTCACTTCAGATCTCCCTGATTTGCCTCCAGGATGCACAAAGTCATTGTTCTGCGATGACACAAGCATTTCCGTAAAAGGAAAAAGTCTTCGTGTCATATGCAGTCGATTGCAGAAAAGTTTAGATATTTTTTCTTCCTACTTGCAAAAGTGGAAAATCTCTCCCAATGCTTCTAAAACTCAAATGATAATTTTTCCGCATAAGCCTAGGGCTTCTTTCCTCAAGCCAAACAATAATCACGTTGTCAAGATGAATGGGGTTATTTTAAGTTGGTCCGACAAGGTTAA
This sequence comes from Wyeomyia smithii, assembly GCF_029784165.1. Taxonomy (NCBI): domain Eukaryota; kingdom Metazoa; phylum Arthropoda; class Insecta; order Diptera; family Culicidae; genus Wyeomyia; species Wyeomyia smithii. Next base: position 161,777,183 of record NC_073696.1, on the reverse strand, counting down.
GTACTTGGGACTAATTTATGATAAAAAACTTATTTTCAAAGAGCACATTGAGAGTATACAAGCCAAGTGCATCAAATATACGAGATGTTTATATCCTCTCATTAACAGGAATTCTAAACTTTGTTTAAAGAACAAACTTTTGATTTACAAACAAATTTTTAGACCAGCAATGCTTTACGCTGTACCGATCTGGTCAAGTTGCTGTTCAACAAGGAAGAAAATGCTCCAAAGGATTCAGAATAAAATTCTGAAAATGATTTTGAAGCGTCCTCCTTGGTTTGGTACACTCGAATTACATAGACTTACTGGTGTTGAACCATTAGAAGCTATGTCAAATAAAATTATTAACAATTTTCGACAAAAATCGTTGTAATCCTCAATTGCTACGATAAGCTCTCTTTATAGCCAATAAGTTTGCAATTAAGTTAGTTGTAAGTTTACTTCCCCTTTTCTGACAAGCAGGTTTAAATCCCTACGAATGATAAGTCCTAACTGCGAAAGCAAACAAATCCTAACAATTAAAATTACAAATTTCTAACAGTGTTGAGAAGTCACCATTTGTGATTGGACACACATACTCATTATTTACTAATATTTATCATAAATACTTAAGCTACTAACAAATCCCCCCTTAAAAAAAAAAAATTGATCATGGCGGCAAATTTACTCAAAATGGGTAACTGGTGCTTGGGTGTTTTTTTTGTTATTTTTTTTTGCAATTAAAAGCAAACAGCAAACCAAGCAAACCGGCTGAAAAAAGGAGGAAATAGAAATGTTTGAAATTTGTTGTTATCGGTATAGGGATACCATCCGTCCTGATTTAGTTGAACATGTCCTGATTTTCGAAACCGTTTGGAGCGTCCTGATTTATTTTTCATATTTTAGCATTTGTCCTGATTTTTCTGAATGATGCCGGATATTCAAAAAAGTAGCTGATTGTTCAGTATTTTTATTTTGACTCCGGGGAGAAACGAACTTATTTCGAAAGATTTTTTTCTTTGGTTGAATCTTGACGAGAGAAATTGTCTAGTCGTTGAATCCGTTATGCCTTGTTCAGACTACGCCGGATATCACCTGATATCGCCAGATGATATCGGATATCACCTCGAGCGTTCACACTTCACTGAGCTGATATGATTTGACATTCGCTTTGGTAATTAAAAAGAGAAGAAAACATAAAAAGTGGAAGAGGTTGTTTATACGAAACGACCGCAAGGTTAACGTAGAATTACGACAGCCTGTCATATGTCAATAATTTTTTGCAATAGCTTTGGAAATACACTCGATTAGGGTTAATCATTTTAATGATGTGAAGCGATATATTTTTCCGTATTTGTTTCGTATATTATTTTTGCTTTAAAAATAAACGGAATCCGTTGGAAACTAGCTGAGTTCAGAACTTTTGAAAGTGGGCAATTTTCGTGACGCTCTCGATGCTTTCGGTTTTACAGTTTGTACCCCTATATATGTTGCCGTAAGACATAATTCTACGTCGAAAACGCACTAATTGATGTGCTCAAGTCGACTCTGTTGAAAGAAACATAAAATAAATCGTATAATCAATTCATAAATGTTTGATATTAGTTGTATTTACCAGACAATTGAACTGTGCAGTAACAGTTAATAATTTCAGCCTTGTTTAATGTTTAAAATAAACAAAGCAGAAAGAAGTTTAATTTTCCGAAGGTATCGTCGGAATCCATGGTCAAGTATATGAATATGAAAATTGTTTGTATTTCATGATACTGTAAGAAGACGGAGTTTAACCAAAGAAAGGCCGGAATCCTCAATCGGCAAAGATGCCCCTTCTGTAAATTGTTATGAACCATGAGTATGATCGAGATGCTGTAAGAAGTGACTGGTTTGTAATGATTTTTTTTTTCTTCATCTATAGTTTATTTGACACGGCACAAATACAATTCAATGTTTAACGGCGCCAATTATATCTGGTAGCTTACTTTCTAAAGTATCTTAATAACTAAAAGCAAATTTTTTATCCTCGCTGCCGACTACGAGCTGAAACTAAATCTAACTTAAAGTTAGAATATTTTGCATTAAATGCACAGGTTTGCTGTTTGATGGTTTTCATTGCCACAGGTAAGCAGCATATTAAATTTGTTCCGCTGCTGGGCCAAGATAATACGGACTGGCATATTGGGTTGTTTCCATCGGGCCTTGAGAGTATCGTGCGGGTCTGATTGTTGTTTCCGGATCCGGGGTCTTAACGTGTTCTTGTCGTTTGGTTGGATGTAGGCGGAAGGGGATTGGACTAAACTGGGGCGTGGATGGATTTCAGGAAAACGTATATAAGGGACATGTAGGATAGGTCACGGCTCGCCAAGACATCACGAACAGGAACAGCCGGCTGCCTACCTTCGGCCTGCAGGGAAGCTATTAATCTAGACCTGGCGTCACGGTGTACAGGGCATGACCAAACAACGTGCTCTATGTCGTGATAACCTTCACCACAGGCACAGATACCACTCTCCCCGAGCCCAACACGACGGAGATGCGCGTCAAATCTATAGTGATTGGACATAAGCCGGGACATCACGCAAATGAAATCCCGACCTACATCCAACCCCTTGAACCACGGGTTCGTCGATACCTTGGGGATTATGGAATGTAACCACCTTCCCAGTTCCCCCTTGGTCCAAGAATTTTGCCAACTGATGATCGTATTCTGACGTACAAATGCGAAAAATTTATTAAAGGCAATTGGTCTTTCATAAATATCACCGTTTGTTGCGCCCACCTTAGCCAAAGAGTCCGCTTTCTCATTACCCGGTATCGAGCAGTGAGAAGGGACCCACGCTAAGGTAATCTGAGTAGATTTTTCGGATAAAGCACTCAGATGTTCCCGTATTTTCCCCAGAAAATACGGAGAGTGCTTAACATCTTTCATCGATCGGAGAGCCTCAATGGAACTGAGACTGTCCGTAAAGATGAAATAATGGTCCGTGGGCATTTTTTCGATAATCCCTAGGGTGTACTGAATTGCAGCTAATTCTGCGACGTCAACAGAAGCAGGATTATCGAGCTTATGGGAGACGGTTAAATTGTTATTGAAGATACCGAAGCCAGTGGACCCATCAAGAAGTGATCCGTCAGTGTAGTACATATTGTCGCAGTTGATGTTTCGATATTTATTGGAAAAAATTTTAGGGATCTGCTGCACGCGTAAATGATCCGGGATTCCACGAGTTTCTTCTATCATGGATGTATCGAAAAACACAGTAGAATCAGAAGTATTTGATAAGTCGAAACGATGTGGAATATTCGAAGAAGGGTTAATATTTTGGGACATGTGATTGAAATACAATGTCATAAAACGGGTTTGAGAATTAAGTTCGATTAACCTTTCAAAATTTTCAATCACGGGACGGTTCAAGACCTCACATTTGATTAGAATACGAGAAGACAGGCTCCAGAAGCGGTTTTTCAATGGTAGTACTCCAGCTAAGATCTCCAAACTCATCGCATGGGTCGATTGCATGCAACCTAAGGCGATACGCAAACAACGATATTGTATTCTCTCCAGTTTGATAAAAAGTGTGTTTGCTGCGGAGCGGAAGCAGAAACACCCGTACTCAATAAAAGACAGTATTGTTGTTTGGTAAAGCCTTATAAGGTCTCCTGGGTGGGCTCCCCACCGATGTCCGGTTATTGTACGAAGAAAATTCACTCTTTGTTGACATTTTTTCATCAGATACCTCACGTGACAACCCCAGGTGCCTTTAGAGTCGAACCAGACACCAAGATATTTGTGTACCAAAACCTGAGAAATCGTTTTACCCATTAATTGTGTTTGAAGCTGAGCAGGTTCATGCTTCCTAGAAAAAACTACTATCTCAGTCTTCTCCGGAGAGAATTCGATACCTAGCTGTAAAGCCCAAGCAGACAAATTGTCCAAGGTATCTTGCAATGGTCCTTGCAAATCGGCAGCTTTGGCTCCTGTAACAGAGATTATACTGTCGTCTGCAAGTTGTCTTATCGTGCATGAATTTGCCAGACATTCGTCGATGTCATTTACATAAAAGTTGTAAAGAAGGGGGCTTAAACATGAGCCCTGGGGAAGACCCATGTAGCTAATGCGAAAAGTTGCCAAATCGCCGTGCGTAAAATGCATGTGCTTTTCGGACAACAAATTGTGCAAAAAATTGTTCAAAATTGGAGAAAATCCTTGTCGGTGAAGTTTACCCGAAGGAATGTCAATAGAAACGGAATCAAAAGCCCCCTAATGTCCAAGAACGCAGACGCCATTTGTTCTTTGCGAGCATACGCCAGCTGAATATCTGTTGAGAGCAACGCAAGACAATCATTCGTCCCTTTGGCACGGCGGAAGCCAAATTGAGTATCTGATAGTAGACCATTTGATTCGACCCAATGGTCTAAACGACGGAGTATCATTTTTTCCATCAATTTCCGGATACAGAGTAGCATTGCAATCGGCCTATAAGAGTTGTGATCAGAAGCTGGTTTCCCTGGTTTTTGGATGGCGATCACCTTCACTTGCCTCCAATCCTGCGGTACAATGTTTTGCTCCAGGAACTTATTGAACAAGTTCAACAAGCGCCTCTTGGCATTGCAAGGTAGATTCTTCAACAAGATGAATTTGATTCTATCTAACCCAGGCGCGTTATTGTTACAGGACAGGAGGGCAACTGAAAATTCTGCCATCGTAAAAGGTGATTCTATCGCGTCGTGGCCCGGAGACGCATCGCGAACAATGTTTTGCTCAGGAACAGAGTCCGGACATACTTTCCTGGCAAAATCAAATATCCACCGACTTGAAGACTCCTCGCTTTCGTTGACCGTTACGCGATTCCGCATTCTTCGGGCTGTGTTCCAAAGAGTGCTCATCGATGTCTCCTTCGACGTCTCGTTCACGAACCGACGCCAATATCCGCGTTTCTTTGCTTTAGCCAAACTTTTAAGCTTGGTATCAAGCTCCGAATACCGTAAATAGTCGCCAGGTATACCTCCCTTCTGGAAGGCCAAAAACGCGTCGGATCTTTTCGTGTAGACATCGGAGCACTCTTGGTCCCACCACGGAGTGGGAGGCCGTTCTTTGATCGTTACGCCGGAATATTTCTTCGTTTGGGCTTGCAACGCGGCGTCGAGAATCAAGCCCGCGAGGAGGTTGTATTCTTCAAGAGGTGGATAATGTTGAATCGACTCGACCGCTTTTGAAATCATTTCCTCGCATAACTTCCAATCGACATTCCGTGTGAGGTCATACGGAATGTCAATTGGTCGCATGCGAGATGACCCGTTTGTAATTGAAATAAGAATAGGCAGATGGTCGCTACCGTGAGGATCGAGGATTACCTTCCATGTGCAATCCAACCGTAGCGACGTCGAACATAAGGATAGATCCAAAGCGCTTGGGCGCGCTGGAGGTTTCGGGATACGTGTCATTTCACCGTTGTTTAAAATAGTCATGTCGAAGTCATCGCAAAGGTTATAGATTAAAGAGGAGCGGTTATCATTGTAAGGGGAACCCCAAGCCACCCTATGAGAGTTGAAGTCTCCCAAAATCAAACGTGGCGAGGGAAGAAGTTCTATTAAATCAAAGAGCAGCCGTTGCCCAACCTGTGCTCTGGGAGGAATGTATATTGAGGCAATACAAAGCTCTTTACCTTGTATTGTCATTTGACATGCGACAACTTCGATGCCTGGAATCGAGGGGAGGTTAATACGATAGAAATAATAGCACTTTTTAATCCCTAAAAGTACTCCTCCATATGGGGTGTCTCGATCAAGGCGAATAATATTAAAATCATGGAAGTTGAGATGAATATTTGAAGTAAGCCAAGTTTCACAAAGGGAAAATGCATCGCATTTGTTTTTATTTATCAAAACTTTAAACGAATCAATTTTTGGTAAAATACTTCTACAATTCCACTGTAAGACAGAGATAGAATCCTTCATATACGCTGTTGAATTAGGCATCGAAGGATACAATCGCTGCAAGGAGGGGCCATGGGGCAGTCAACTGCTTCAAAAATGATCCAACTGTTGGGAGGAATGCTGTAAGAAAAATTTTAATTGGATCGGGTACATTGAAATTTTCATAAATCCAGTCCACAATGTCAGAAAATTTCACTAATCCAGAGTTTGTTTCATCAACTGGATGTGCAAAAGGAACAACTGGGGTTTTAGATGTTCCTGGCAGTGCTGGGAACTCCTTCTGGGACTTTAAATTTGCAAGCCCAGGAGGAGTTTGCTTCGGTTTTTCCGCAGCACTGTTTGGTTTGTTCGTACTTTTCATTACACTTTGGGAAATCTTAGGACCTTTACGGGGAAGTTTAGGAGAAGAAACATTTTTCCTCTTCCTAGACTCCCCAGGATTGGCATAAGATGTTCCCGCTGATGAATCGTCAGAATCGGTTTCATCAGAGGACAACAGATCAAAGGAGTTCGATGTTATGGTAGAAGTGGTCACGGTCTTCTTCAGCATCTCAGCATAAGAACGCTTTGAACGCTCCTTAAGTGACCGCTTGATTTTATCTCTGCGCTGCATGTACACCGGGCATGTGGAGAGCTCATGCTGGTTTTCCCCACAGTGAATACATTTTTCAGCATTAACACTGCAAAAATCTTCCGCATGAGTCTCCCCACACTTGCTACATCGTGCCTCATTGCAGCAGTAGGCGGCTGTGTGGCCTAACTGCTTGCAATTGGTGCAATTCATAACACGGGGTACATACAATCGCACAGGCAGACGAACCCGGTCGATCGAGACGTGGCTAGGGAGTGCAGATCCGGCAAACGTAACGCGAAACGAGTCCGACGGAGTGTAAACTTTTTTATCGCCGACGAGAGACATGGATCGCAGTTGCTTACAATCCAAAATCTTCGCCTGTGTTTTGGTATTTTTGAAGCAACCGGTTGCGCTTTTTAGGATACACTCGACAGACAGACTCGAATCGGTTATGACACCGTCGATCTCCACGTCTCGTGCGGGTATGTAAACGCGATACTCGCGTGTGAAGAGCTCAGGGCAAGCGATAGCATTGGCCTGTGCCAGATCATTGACCACGACACGGAGCTTGTTAGGTCGGACCTTGGAAATTTTGGTCACGGCCTTGTACCCCTTCGTCAGGTCTTTAGAAATTTGCAGCCGGGTACAGAACGTAGCGACACAACTCACAATCTAGTTGGCCTTTAGCGCGAATAATACACTCTTTTTTTTTGGCTATTCGTACACACGGACCGGATTGTAATAGAACGACCACTTTGCACGTCCGTTTCTGTCGAGTGTTCGACGCGGAATGGTTTGTAATGATGAAAACTTAGTAAATTGACATTTACGGATTTGTCTCGCATATACCGCTTGTGATGCACAGTGTTAATGAATCGTAATATACATCACACTGCTGCACAATTGCAGCAGCATCAAACTGCAATCACAAGTATCGTGTGTTGCACGGCTTGAAGGAAGAAGATGTTCCCGTTCTTGTATCGGATATAAGGGTCGTAATTATGCTGCGATATCAAGCAACAACCGTCTTCTTAGAGACGTTACATATTTTCTAATGTAGTGTTATGAATTTTCTAAAACGGACTCAGCGCCGTGAGCAGAACTTGCTGAACTTTTCTGTTTGGAATCGGATTTGTTTCGCATATACCGCTTGTGATGCACAGTGTTATTGAATCGTAATATTCATCACACTGCTGCGCAATTGCAGCAGCATCGAACTGCAATCAAAGTTACAATTTAGTAATAACCATTCATTATGCTCTTCCAAATATATTTAGCAGCCTTGAAAAAGACTGGTTGCTGCAGTCGCAAATTTCATTCAATTATCGCATAAACGCTTCATGGTCCAGATAGCGCGCGATATCCGCTCTGACAAAGATTTTTTACGCACGTTGTGGAATGAGATAACTGGAAAAATATTTCCAGTTATATCATTCTACTACGTTCGTAAAAAAGAGAATGGGCTACGCTGCTCACAGTTTGTCGATATATAAGCGAAATTTGAGCGCGAAAGCGCATTATTTTATCGTCAACTGTGTACCTGGCAACAAATGTATCATCATTGAGATGGCACCAGAGGCAAGCGACAAAGGAGCTAGGAAATTCGTCACAACAGGTCGTACCTCGTTGTAAGGAGAAACATTTTCGGTTGCTTCCCGGTTGGCGGATTACAACAAACGTTCTACTATTACGCTTGCCGCAAGGTTCAGACCGCCGTACGTTTGCTGCTCCAAGTAAATTGTTACATTTCTCTTGTCAACCAATTGTTGCCTTATGAAGGCAACAATATAACATGTATCGTGTGTTGCACGGCTTGAAGGAAGAAAATGTTTCCGTTCTCGTAACAACCGTCTTCTTTAAGACGTTACATATTTGTTAATGAAGTGTTATGAATTTTTTAGGAGACTGGTTGCTGTAGTTGCAAATTTCGTTCAACTATCGCATAAATGCTTCATGGTCCAGATAGCGCGAGTTAAACACTTGGGTGTTGTTCGGAGTTTTTAAAAAAGCTACTGACACATTTCACTGCTCAATTAAGACTAACTTTATTAATTCTATCGATTACATTTGTGCCCGCCGTTCGATTCACGTTGGTCAGAATATGAACCGCTGACTCCGCATCGCTCGGTGGTGGCTCCGATCGTTCGATCGTCGTCAACCTGCTCGTCGATGGCATTGTCTGAATTGTCAGCAAATTCCTTTGGTAGCTCGGTTGTTAACTCCTCCCGGCTGAGTGATGAGACTCCAGGGAAATCACATCCGCAATGGTCAATCTTCTAATTGGTTTTGCATCTGAGATCGTTGGAATGTCCTTTAATGGATCGTCATGTTGAATTTTGATTTTTGTGGATCTGCTTGATATGAAATTACAAAGGAGAACAATGCTGATGATTATGGTTAGAGGGAACAGTGCGTCTTGAACTGTCCTACAGATCAGACGTTTTTTCGGTTGCTTGTGGACTGGTCTTTGACTGCCTATAGCTTCAAAGTTTGTGTTTTGTCAGTGCGTCTTTTAAAGATTACCTGAAAGTTATTTCCCATCAGTCTTTCTCAAGACTACCTACTTTTGAATTTAACATTTGTTTTAACTTTTTTCGTATCACCTGAAATGGCTGGACGGAAAAAGAAACCTCGCATCGCTGCGGGGAGGAAAAGAGAGGCATCTCTTTCTGACACTTCGAGTGTCTGTAGTGACAATTCTTTTGATATTTTGCCTGAGCGAGAAGCTGGTGAAATGGAAGTTATTAATAATGAAACTATACAAAATATAAAATCTTTAAAAAAGGAGAAAGTTCCACCTATTGTGGTAACTATTTCTTCTGAATTTAATATATTCAAAAAGGAACTTTCAACGTTTGTTTCTGACGTTAAAGTTACCTATCAAATTGGCCGTAGAGGTGAATGCCGCTTATTAGCCGACTCAGTAAAGGGTCGTGATCGTCTTGTTCAGTATTTAACTGACAAGATGTACAAATTTTTTACATATGACACCAAGAACGCCAAGCCGTTCAAGGTTGTATTGAAAGGTCTCACCAACGATCAAACCGTTGATGAGATCAAACTTACTTTAACAGAATTACTTGGCATAGCCCCTACCCAAGTAATTCTAATGAAACAAAAATCACGAGGCGAAAACAGTCAGAGAACTGGAATTTCCCTTGTTAGTTATTTAATTCATTTTAACCGCAATGAGGTTAACAACTTAAAATTTTTTGAAAAAGCACATGCTTTGTATAATGTGCGTGTAAAGTGGGAAATTTATAGGAAGTATGTGTGTAGGTATACCTATATCCTGGGTATAACCTACCAGGACTTTCTCCAGAAAACCCTGTACGCGCAATTGGTGCGGAATTAATACACACAGATTAACGTGGACTAACTGACTTTATTTTCGTACATCACTACTTAAATATACCCTACCGGTAACTCAGAGAGAGAGACTTTCTCCACTCTCTGTTTACCTTACTAATCTCTTAACCTAATCTAGTACTGCTAAAGTACAGGCGGCGTTTTGTTTATAACACAAAACTTGTTTATTTTGGTCGAGTTTGTTTGCCGGTGGCACAGCAGAAGGCTGCGCGAAGTTCTTTGCCACCTATGGCATAATCTGTTGATACATAGAGTGTTGACAGAGCCGTTCGCGGTCCTCTGTCAAGGGAACCAAATGTTTCGCCTGACTAAAGCATAGCAGAAGGCTATGCCCTCCTGGGAACAAAATTAAACTTTAATTATAAGGCTCGTGACGGAGCATTGGGTTCTTCGCAGGGTGTGACGTCACATCTGCCACCCCGCCTAGTTGGCCATTATCTAGAAGAGACAATGGTCACACGGTCCGTCCTGACGGCCGATAGGTGTGTTTTTCTCTTTATTACAATTATTCTCGCGTTTTTATGCAACTATATACACCGTTGTTTTTTATAATATTTTTTTTTCTCTGGCAAATGAAATTCTGTTATTCAAAACTGTAGCACCGTTTTGAGTTTGCATTATCAAACATGACATTTTCCTTATTTAGAATTAACAATTGCTTGCTCGCCTGATGCGCTGCGTCGTGAAGATATGTGCTGTTCAGCTGTCGTAATCCAGCGACGGGCTACAGGGGGTTTGAAACGGGAGGGTGCGTCTGGCAGTAGAGGTTCTCATCGGTTGGTTGTGGTGTCATCTGGTTCATTCAGTTTGCTCTTTGCTGCCTCAAATTTGACGTTCAGTTTATCAGTTTCACTTAAAACGCAAGAGAGTGTCACTTTCCGGTAATGGTCTGGTAGCAGTTCGATATTCCCAATAACCGATGTTAGAAGGTGACTTTTCTCGCCCGGTGGGTCGTGCTTCAGATATGGGAAATGCACGTGTGGGTGGTAAAATGTGGGTTGATAGTGAATGTAGATTCGTAGTTGATCAGCGTTAATTCCGTAACGTGTTTTAATTGCTTCAATGCCACGTGTTTGAATATTTTTCAGCAATGGTAAATGAGTAGCGTTTAGATCCCGCAATGACTTGATACCTCGCTGGCGCACTAAAGCGAGTAGATAAAGTTGTTCCAATGTTTTACCATTCCATTCTAAATCCGGCAACAATATGAAGCCAATTTCCTCTGACGGATCCTCAAAAACTATGCGATCCTTCTCTTTCCGATGCTCTAGTATATTGTAAAGCCACTCTAAGCTTAGCTGCTCCTTTTGAATATGAGGCAATGCCACGGTTTCATAATCTTGGGCAGTTTCTTCCACCAAATATCCTTTTTGGGTGGAAAATTTCACAATATGCCTCTCAGTAGCGGGATATATGATTGTCACCTTGATTTGATTTACTTCCGGATCAGCAACGCACAAAAAATTTCCGTAGGTATCATTAACAAATTTCGTCCTCAGTTGGGACGTGGTTAAGGAAAAAACTTCTTTCGACGGCTGCTATAACACCAGTTGCACTACTTTGCACACTTTCACTGTTCTTCCGACAAGTTCGTCGTGACGTCGTCAGAATTAGCTCTCGTCACCATGCTCGTTTGATGACGCTTATGATTTTTCAGCTGCCCCTCAGTGAAGGCCGTCTTTTCCAACACAATGATCGCGTAATCGTCACGCGATAGGCTTACAAAATGCCCCAACAGTGAAACGCTCTTGTGTGTACTGTTTTTGTTCAGGATGCGAACAGGTACGAAGCCTGCCAAATCGTAGCTACGGCTGGTTGGATTGTTCACTCCATCTTTCACCATAGACACCCGCCGTTCGACTCCCCACGCAACCGTCTGCTTTCCTTTTCGCGCTGTACTGGGCATCATGGTATGCACCCATCTCAGCATCCATTGTATTAACCTCAGTCGTCTTCGATGATCGTCTCGTTGTCAATTCTTAAGCAGGTAGCTGCCCTACTTAGCAAGTGGTGCATTATTTTTTTGCCATTATTTTATCAATTCTTTTTTGGTTTCGTTACTTTTTCCACTTGCTGTTTAATATTAATGTTGACTCGCGTACGGGCTTCTTTCACTCTATTATCTACCCTAGGCTTCTACTTACAGTCTAGGCCCATAATTTTCTTATTTTCGGATGACATACTTTGGTTTTTCTTCCCCCTACTAAGTTGTACATCATTTGTATTAGATTTGATTTAGTATTTCAGTATTTGATTCATCTGATTTTACAAATATAACATTCAATTGTGCATTGTTTACTTCTTTTCCATTATGCACTCTCTAACTTTGATATTTGATGTTTTTTTTACATTTAAAATCATTTCAACACATATTAATCCATTTATCTGTATTAGGCTTTTACTTTCCGCTTTAAAATATCAGTTTAACTTGTCTTGTGGCCCATTATAAACGCCTTTTTTTTCATCAACAAGAGCTCAAATAACTTTCTGCAATTTTAAAAAATAGCATCAATTCTTTGCTTTGGTTACATATTTTCTTCATTTTGCGTTCTTTCCAAATATTTTCCTCCTTCTTCTAATAACAGTTTTTCAATAAAATAAATCTGTTTCCGCACAATGTATTATTTTTTCATCTCTCTATTTTTGTTTCATCATGTTTTCATCGAACAAACCGCATTGGTTCAATCTTTTCTTTTCCTTTGTCGAGTGTTTCCTGTCTGATTCATAAATAAATCTTTTCATTGTACTAACCGCGTTGATTAAATATTTATCGTTTTCTTCTGTCTTCATTTACAATGTTCATCTAATAACTGGCGTGTTCTTAACACCTCATATCATCTTCTATTTGCACTTAAAATGTCCCGTCACTTTCTCATCTGCTTTATTCTTTAATCTTTTGCATCTCTTTTTGAATCTGTAATTATTAAATTTTCGTTTTGTCTCTTGCTACTGTCATACTTACATTACTTACACTTCTCCTGGTATGCAGTAGTCTGCATATTTCCTCTCCCCCTTTCATCCGAAGGTGCGACCGCCCGCTCTAGTGATTCCTGAAAGATAAGAAGGTTGGGAAACAAAGAAAATCTCGCACACTCACTCATTCTGGGTTAATAACTCCCTTGTTTACTCTTTTAGTCAGCACTCACCTCAACCATTCCGGGTTAATTACTTCCGATGTACACTCACACAACCTTAACTAATGAAAGAATAGTTCGAATCCCTTGAAGTCAGTAGTCTTTTCGTCTGGAAAGTTCAGCCCTCTTTTCGAATGTCTTTCCTAGTTCTATTGTTGTCTCCATCGCAAAAAAATTTCCCAATACAGCATCCATCGATTTTCTTCTTCGTTTTCCTTTTAAGCCAATAGCTATCAAACCTCGTTATCATGAGGTCTTTTGTTCACTATAATTTCTTTCCCATGTTAACATTTGCATTTTACAAAAGAAAACAAATGCTGTTCTAAATTCTTTCAACTCTTTTTATCCATTACAACCATCCAGATCATTCTAGTAATTTGAATTCCCCAAGTTTTTTGTTTATTTAACCTTTATCGGCGGGGTTCCTCGTCCCTCACGCCTTCATTCGTATTTGAATTTTTTCGACTGTGTCATGCCATTTGACTAATATCATCAAAGGCTGTATATCTTTTTCGGCGACTTTTCGTATTTCTTCACGCCTTTACTTCAGTATACCTTTTTCCGTTTGGTTCTGTTTATGGACTCCCGTCAATAAAATCATTCATATTTTTCGGCGACTTTTCGTATTTCTTCACGCCTATATTTTACTTTTACCTTACTTTTTCATACAGTTTTAGGTGCTTGCTATTATAACTCATGCCATCCAATATCGTATTTCATTAAATATATTCTGTCCGTTAACCTTGAAAGCATAGTTTAAGTTCATATATTCAGTCATAATAACGCTTAAGCCGGTTATTATGAACTTTTTCTAAACGATTGCCGTTTCTAATTACTGTGGTCATTTCGCTTGGAATGTCCACTACTTCATATGGTCCTCTCCATATGTTCTGAAGCTTTTGGCCTGCACCAGTCGCTACGGCCTTCACTAATACTTGTTCACCCCACATGGGTTTGTAATCATTAGATGATCTGTCGTAAATTTGTTTGCGGTTCTCCTTACTCCTTTTCAGGTTGGCTTGTGCGTTTGCATGTAAATCGTAAAATATTTTCTTCATTTCATGTGTGTATGCATCATATGTCATCTTCTCCACTCCGTTCCGCTTATAGATTGAAGTCGGGATTCGAGCTATCCGTCCGTACAATAATTCGAACGGCGTATATCCTGTGGACGAGTTTACTAATGTATTATATTCAAACGTGAAAAACGGTAACAACTCGTCCCATGTGTGCGGCTTTCCGCCAATAAATTGTCTCAAATACGTTTTTAACTCGCGGTTTGATCTCTCTTCCAAGTTAGCTTGTGGATGATACGGGCTAGTAGTAATTTTCTTGATCTTTAAAATTTTGCACACCTCTTTCATCAGTGAGCTCACAAAATTTGCGCCGTTGTCTGTGACTAGTTCCAACGGGGCACCGAATTTACAAATATAATTTTCTACGAAGGTCTTAGCTACCGTCTGGCTTTCTTGATTCTCCATTGGAGCGACAATTAGGTATCTCGTCAAGTCATCCTGCATGACTAGACCATAACGGTTTCCCATATCGGACTCGGGTAACACCACGATATCCATGTATACTTTCTCAAATGGCTCCGATGCGGTCGTGGTGATCTGCATCGGTATCTTGTTTGATCTTCCAATTTTGTTCTTTTGGCAAGAATTACACTGCCGAACGTAGTTCTCGATATCCCGTTTCATCGTAGCCCACGTAAAAAGTGTGCCAATTATCTGGCGCATTCGTCGCGCTCCTACGTGCCCTCCTAAGGGTGCATCGTGAAATTCCTTTAAAATTGTTTCCACTTGATCTGGCGCAATTACTGTACGCTCGCTATTAGCATTATATAGTATTAATTGTTTTTCTAGCTTACCCGCTAGGAACTGAATCATTTGCAGAACCTCCTGCTGCTTGATTTTTCTGAAGGATATTAGGTGAATGACCCCGGCAGCCTTTACCGCCGCGGGGCTCTTATTAAAGCTATCCAAAAACTGTGAAAAAAATTTCCGGCAATCGATTAACGAATTTTCGCTGCCGTCTACTATGAAACCGCCTACTTTCTTGTCTTTAAATTTGAGTACACCATCCTCGACGTAATCTTTTAGTCCTTGTGACAGCTGATACAGTGTCTGAAGTTCTCTGTACGCCGTCCGACTGTTCAAAATGACAAGACGAGCTTCGATATTCCTCTCGTCCAATATTCTCTTCGAGACTTCCACCGTCTCACTTGGTATCAGGTCATTTGATAATGCCTGTGAAAAGTCATCATATGAAATGTTGACGAGTTGTTGCTCATCCTCGTCCTCAGCGATGTCCGCAATGTCTATGGCACTCAAATCTTGTATTGTGCCGTTCAAATCATCCGAAGCGTTCTTCTGCTGCTCTAGCAGGCGTTTCTGCTGGCGCGTAATCATGGCTATCTGCTTGTGGGGTGAACTTTCTTGCCCCTGACACGTCCCATCTGACAAACGTGACAAAAAATCGGCGACTATATTTTCGCTACCTTGTTTATACCTGATGCTGCATTCCAAACCCTGCAACTTTAGTCTCAATCTTGTCAGCGTTGGAGATGTCTCTTTGAGCCTCCAAATCGCTATAAGTGGTCTGTGGTCCGTGTAAACGATAAACTTTTGACCAAAAATGTAATGTTTGAAATATTCTATGGCCCATACAATCGCCAATAGTTCCTTTTCTATGATATGATATCTGGTCTCTGCACCTACAAGTGCACGACTCGCGAACGCGATCGGCCGGTGCATGGATTTTTCATTCGACAGGACGGCTCCAATAGCATAATTGCTAGCGTCTGTCGTAATAACAAAAGTGTCTTGATAATCTGGCCGGACTAAAACTGGCTCTGTAATCAGCGCGTTTCTAAGGAATTCGAACGCTTCCTGACATTCTTTTCCCCACACAAATTTAGCGTCTTTCTTCAACAAATCATTCAGCGGCTTGCGCCTCTCCGCGATGTTGGGGATAAACTTCCCGTAAAAATTTACTGTTCCCAAAAATGACCTTATACCTTTTACGTTTGTGGGTGGCTTAAGGCTTCGAATGGCCTTAATATTTGCATTGGTGGGTTTTATGCCTTCTTCATTAACGACATGACCCAAATACTCCAGTTCCTTTTTCAAAAACTGACACTTTGACGGTTCGTTTTTTAAGTTACGTTTACGCAAAGCTTGTAATACTTTTCGCAAGTTATCATTATGGTCGGTGATAGTGTCACCGAAAACTATAATATCATCGAGGTAGACAAATGCTTTCACGTCCCCTATCTCAAAAAGAACAGAGTCATAAGTTTTTGGAATGTTGAGGGGCTGTTCTTTAACCCCATCGGCATTCGTGTAAATTCGAAGTGGCCTTTGGGAGTGGAAAACGCCGTTTTAGCCGCATCTCGGCGGTCTATCGGGACTTGATAGAACCCCGATTTTAAATCAATTGAGGAGAAATATTTTGCTCCTCCAACATTATCCAATATCTCATTTATAAGAGGTATTGGGTATACAAACGGCTTGGTAACTTCGTTCAATGATCTAAAGTCTATCACAATTCTGTATCTTTTATTACCGTCAGCATCCGGTTTCTTTGGTACACATAACACCGGTGCATTGCAGGGACTAGTGCTGGGTCTAATAATACCCTGCGCCCTCATTTCATCGATTTCCTTATTAATGTGCCGTTTCGTGGCCTCCGGAAATCTATATTGCCGCTTATTGATAGGCACCTCCGATGAAGTTTCTATCGTGTGTACGGCGGCGTCAGTAGTGGTTAACCTGTCGCCTTCGAAAAAGAAAATATCTGCATAGCTTTCAACTATATTCTTTACTGTCTTGAATTCCCTCTCAGGCAAGTGCGCCAAATTTAACACTTGCCGTAGTTTTTCAATTCTTGCAATACCTTTTGACTCTGGTGTCAGCTTGTGCTCCAACAGGTCATAGTCAAGCCTCGAGTCTAGGTCCAACTCGGGCATTATAGTATTCTTCGAGTCAAGAAAATTGTTCTTCGGCTCTTCATTTCGATATGTTTGGTGCTCTCTATTTATTTCGTTTTTGTCTACGTCAGCCTCATTGCGGGCTGTGTTGCTAGTATCTCGCAACTCGTTCTGCACCATAACTCTATTTCTGGCTGCCACATAAACATGTCGACTAAGGACTTCGTCTTTGGGCATACTCCACGGACTCAAGTCGTCCGGACTTCTGTTTCCGTGTTTTTTGAACACTATGTAATCAAAATTCTTTCCTATTTGAAGCGTGTGCTTCTTTAAGAATTCTGCTCCGATTAATCCGTCGCTTGGCAAATTTTCTAATATATGAAATTGCGTCGGGATCAAAAAGTCTCCGACTATTAAATCCAACATAATTGTACCTGAGGTTCGCACAATGTCTTGGCCGATACCTCCAAAAGTGGTTACATCCTGTGTATTTACCGGTACATTCAAAAGATTCACAATGCGTGCATTAATTATATTCGCACATGCACCTGTATCTAAGATCAGGTTCAACGTAAATTTGAGATTCTGCTTAGGCAGTAGGGTTAACATTAAGTGCCCTCTGACATCGTAATATACTCGCTTAGCCACACAAGCACTGTTGTCTCTTATGTGATTGCATGCGATCCTCCAATCGGCTATTTCTATATTGCTGGGCTCATCGGTACATCTCCGCCAGTCAACATCTTCGCAAATTTCTGCTAAATCCTCGTTGAAATATTCCTGTGCAACAGGATCCAAAATACCTTCTTTTTGCAAATTACTACTTCTTTCATTAATGTTGGCTACCATAAGCATTTCCTGAGGCATCCGGGTATACGAATTCCTGTACCTCCTATCAGTTGGTCCATTTTGACCATAATAATTATATTTCCAACCATGGGCGTAGTTCCCTTGGCTCCGTCGGTATGATCGCGCTGTGCGATAATTGTATTTGGATCGATTACCGTCGCTAGATCCACATATATTGTTATAATTGTTTTGCTTGTAAATTATTCTATCTCTATTTTTGTAATTATAATCTTCATTTCTTCCAAGACGGCTGTTGCTATAATCAGCGTCTTTGTGATTAATTGTAAAAATATTTCTGCTACTATTAAATTGTCTAAGTGCATCGCGCTGTCTTTCGACCAATTCTAGGCCCTGAATTCTATTTTCTATTTCCGAGATATGATTACGCTCATGGTAGTAATCCTCTAAGTCGTCTAGCAGCTCTTCTAACTTAAATGCTCGTTTACCTTGAGCAGCTTCTTTCAATGCGGTGTCACACAAACCCGCCATAAAATGTAATCGAAGACTAACTATCATGCATGACTTCGTACAATTAGTTTCGTAGGAGTCGATTTGCTCCTTAATTTTCAATATCCTCTTTTTATAATCAGGAAAGGTCTCATTCGCTTCCTGTTTCAATGTTTCTACTTGATTTATAACTGCCTCGATGCGTATAATATCCCCAAATTCCTTTAATAAATTCTGCTTAACCTGTGGCCAAGCATTTGCGTTAATTCTATGTATTGCGGCAGCAGCTCTGCCTTTTAGTTTTAATAGAATGATATAAACCAGTGGAGCGTGTGATACTCCTTCTGGTATCTCCCAAGCAAAATGCTCGATATGATAAACGAACGCTTCTAGTCCGTCTAGCGATCCATCAAATTCTGGGATGCACTGCATGGCATCTGCTTTTGGAAACGTGTACTCCATTATTAATATAAAATTTTATATATATTTCTTATAAAACAATAAAAGGTACTGCGGAATAAATACTGTAAGACTATAAAAGGCTTATGTAGCCTTCTTCCTCTTTTTCCTAGATATCACTAACGATTCTGTTGACCAGATGTGATAACGTAGCGTGACCGACTCTAATTTCTTCGTCGCGCCATCAAAAAATCTGAACACCAAGTTTCGAACCATTTAGTGTCAACGGTCCAACGTTTATCTTTATTAATTAAATAAATAACTTTAGGTTTTCATAACAATTAAATGATTATTTAAAAAAAATAATCATTTCTATTTAGTGTAATTAAATTAATCAAAGATTGTAAATGTTTACATTAGATGGCGTAAGGTGCCATTCCTTATTCATGAAATAATATTTTAACGTAAACTTCCAACATTATATATCTCTGCCGTCGGTTACTATTTACTCTTCCGGTGGATATGTCACCATCGCTGCGCGCGTTGCGCTTATAGATGTATCCATTTTTTTACCCTCTTAGCAATTCACCGCTACTGGTAAGCCATGTATGGTAGCAAAACGTTCTTATCATTGGCCATTAAAATTGATGCTTAAAAAATACGACCTTGGCCGTGGCTGGCACAGCTGATCGCAAAAACACTGCAAAATTCATAAACAGAGACAGCGTACCCGACAATTAGTACAACTGACTAACTTTTGTATGCAACGTGTGAGCGCGCAATTCGTAGTTACCGCTCTCACGCTCTTTATTGGACATTAATGAAATGCGACTTTTCCCCTTTATATTTGCTAACGATAACGTAGCCACCCGTGTGCTAAAATTCTCTCTTAGAATAATTAAGGTGAGTCCCATGTGCGCAACTCTGCGAGTATCTGTTTGCGTTCTTAAATTCGATTTGCTAGCGGTGTTACCGCCCGTTTGCTTCCCGCTCTGCCACTTTAATTATTTTGTTGGGCAAATGAACGAAAATCGCTTGCGTGCACTTGTCGTGCCGAGAGTTTTATTGCTAGCCGTTTGAGAAATAAAATCACCCGCGCAGCAGCGGCGCGAATTGATTGTTTATACAAATTGGCCTCTCGACCCAAGTAGATGTGATAACCTGTAAATCGTTATAATTACGAACCACTGAAGAATTGTTACGATTGTAGTTCGCCTAATGTAGTCTCCAAGGTCATTTATGTCTTCTAATGTGTATCTCTCCGTCGTTCCTAAATGGCTTTATATTTGGTAATTTTTTGTTCTATCAGTTTTAAAAAAAAATTCAATGGATGTTAATTCACAAATTTTACTGCTTCGAACGATACAAAAAAAAATACTCTTCCGTTAAAATTTCAGCTGCAATCTCTAAACATAGATATTTCTTACTATGTGCTTCTCACCCGAATATCCTTGGTATAGGGCCGGCCATTGTCGTGGACATCTCTACTTCAATTTCCACTACGTAACTTCGGCACCTTCTTAATACGATAATTCACAGTTGTCTGGCTATTCCAATATGTCTGGCTGTTCCAATATGTAGAGGCCGTAGAGGTGTTAATAAGTCACTTACTGCATGTGTTTCTTTTTTTTCCCAGCCGTTATCATTAACTGGCTAATTGAGATTTGGTTCCGTTTTTTTTTTTGGTCTTCTTCACTTAAGACATAAAAAAACACAATAGGGCACTTTTAGTTTTTTCCGTTCTTTTAACACTTATTGAAAGATGGAGTTAGAATTAATTACTTGCAAAAACACTGTAATTGTTCACCGTTTTATCAAACCGACAGAACCGTAAACCGTATGCGCATTCAACAAACTGTTCAAAACACAGAAAATGCTCACTTGATACTTATTAAAATCAGTTCCCGGCGTGGGACGACCGCTTGTCACCAATTGCGTTAACCACGAATGTCCTTGCAGGGTTCTTTTCCTGAACCGCCTGTCACCAAATGTGTGTACTCCTATCCTCACGATTTTCTAGTTCAGTTCTGGATGATGAAAATACAAAACGCGCAATGCGCAGCACTTCAGCGACGAAATAGTGGCGCTTTCACTTAATTTACTGCTACCCTCACGATTTTCTAATTGAATTTTAAGTCCACTCGGTCTTTATATCCACTCAGTCAGAACCGGCGTTTGTTTTTCTTTCGCTGTCACCACATGTGTAGGTATACCTATATCCTGGGTATAACCTACCAGGACTTTCTCCAGAAAACCCTGTACGCGCAATTGGCGCGGAATTAATACACACAGATTAACGTGGACTAACTGACTTTATTTTCGTACATCACTACTTAAATATACCCTACCGGTAACTCAGAGAGAGAGACTTTCTCCACTCTCTGTTTACCTTACTAATCTCTTAACCTAATCTAGTACTGCTAAAGTACAGGCGGCGTTTTGTTTATAACACAAAACTTGTTTATTTTGGTCGAGTTTGTTTGCCGGTGGCACAGCAGAAGGCTGCGCGAAGTTCTTTGCCACCTATGGCATAATCTGTTGATACATAGAGTGTTGACAGAGCCGTTCGCGGTCCTCTGTCAAGGTAACCAAATGTTTCGCCTGACTGAAGCATAGCAGAAGGCTATGCCCTCCTGGGAACAAAATTAAACTTTAATTATAAGGCTCGTGACGGAGCATTGGGTTCTTCGCAGGGTGTGACGTCACATATGGCGGAGGTGAAAAGCATATCACCCAATGCCGTACTTGCCAACGTTATGGCCATGGTTCCAAATTCTGTAACATGGACCAAAAATGTCTTCATTGTGGAGACTCTTCTCACAAAAAGGACACATGTCCTGTGAAAGAGAGTAAAAATTTTCGCTGTGCGAATTGTAACGGCAACCATATGTCAAATTTTTATCAATGCCCAGTCCGTTTAGCAATTGTTAAGGCAAGGCAAGGTAAACAAAATTCAATTTCTCAATTAAAACCAACTTCAAAACAAAATTCTCCAAGCGTACCAGTGACGCATAGTTTACCTACTCCTTTGCATACCCGTTTAACTTATGCACAGGTTACAGGTAGTTCGAACAAAATGACCGTTAATATGGGTAAGCAAAGCACGCTAGAAAATAATTGTACACCTATTACTCCAGCTAATATTGCTGCCGAAAATATTTTTTCTAATGTAAACTGCCTGGGGCCTATTACGGCAGGTAAACTTTCTTTTTTGCAACAGGCAATGTTCGATCTTATGAACGCCATGTTGCAGGCAAAATCAATGTTTGAAGCCATTCAAATAGGCACAAATTTTACTATTAAAATTGTTTCTAATTTAAAATTTAGCAATGATTTTAAATAAAACAATTAAAATATTAAATTGGAATGCTCGCTCATTGAAGGCCAATGAGAATGAGCTTTTTAATTTTTTAACAGTAAATAATGTGCATATTGCAATTATTACTGAAACATTTTTGAAACCTAACATAAAATTAAAATATGATCCCAATTACGTGGTTCATAGATATGATAGGATTCAGGGTTCCGGCGGTGGAGTTGCAATTGTTATTCATCGCCGAATCAAACATCGTGCTCTTCCCCATCTTGAGTCGAAAGTTATTGAAACTTTGGGAATTGAAGTTCAAACTGAACTTGGGATTTTATTTATTGCCGCAGCATATTTACCATTTCAATGCACACGCGAGCTCAAAAATTATTTTAAAGGTGATTTACAAAAACTCACCAGAAATCGTTCGAAATTTTTCATAATCGGCGATTTTAACGCTAAACATCGTTCATGGAATAATTCTCAAAGTAATTCCAATGGCAAAATTTTATTCAATGATTGTTCTTCAGGATACTATTCTATTTGTCTCCGAATAGTCCTACATGCTTTTCTTCTGTAAGAAACCCTTCAACAATTGATTTGGTGCTAACAGATCAAAGTCATGTATGTAATGATTTGATCACACATGCTGACTTTGATTCTGACCATCTTCCAATAACTTTTTCTTTATCCCATGAATCAGTTTTAAACCCTATGAGCTCTGTTTTTAATTATAACAAGGCTAATTGGGAAAGTTACAAAACTCATATTGAGAGAAATTTCAATAATGAGCTTGATTTGCAAAACGAAGTCAATATTGATTCCGCTTTGGAAGCATTAAAATGTGCAATTGTTGATGCCAGGAATTATTCTGTTCCAAAGGCTCAAGTGAAATTTGATTCATCAATAATTGACGAAAATCTTCAACTTCTAATTCGTTTGAAAAATGTCCGCAGACGTCAATATCAACGTTCTCGTGACCCTGTTTTTAAAACTATATATAAAGATTTACAGAAAGAGATTAAGCATAGATTTACTCTTCTGAGAAATCAAAATTTTGAGACTAAAGTTGAAAAATTGAAACCATATTCAAAACCATTTTGGAAGCTGTCGAAGATTCTTAAGAAACCTTCAAAGCCTATTCCAGTTTTAAAAGATGGTGAACGTTTTCTTGTATTCAATGAACAAAAGGCTCAAAGACTTGCTCAGCAGTTTGAGAGTGTTCATAACTCAAATTTGAATTTTGTGAGTCCAATTGAAAATGAAGTCACACGTCAATTTAATTTAATTTCTTCCCAGAATTTTTTACCTGCAGTAATAATTGAGACTAACTTGAATGAGATTAAATCAATTATTAAAAATTTCAAAAATATGAAAGCACCTGGTGACGATGGAATCTTTAATATACTAATCAAACATCTCCCTGAGAGCACAATGGAATTTTTAGTGAAAATTTTCAATTGCTGCTTCAAAATTGCATATTTTCCCAAATTATGGAAAAATGCAAAAATTACTCCCATTTTAAAACCGGATAAAAACCCAGCTGAAGTTTCAAGTTATCGACCAATCAGTTTGCTTTCTTCAATAAGTAAACTGTTTGAGAGAATTATTCTTAACAGAATGATGTCACACATCAATGAAAATTCAATTTTTGCAAATGAACAGTTTGGATTTCGCCATGGGCATTCCACAACTCATCAATTGCTCAGAGTTACTAATATGATACGAGCTAACAAATCTGAAGGTTATTCCACTGGAGCTGCTCTTTTAGACATAGAAAAAGCATTCGACAGTGTTTGGCATAAAGGTTTGATTGCGAAATTGCAAACTTTTAATTTTCCAATTTTCCTAATCAAAATTTTAAAAAATTATCTTACTGATCGAACTCTGCAGGTTGTCTATCAGAATTCAAAATCTGATAGATTTCCTGTCAGAGCAGGTGTACCTCAAGGTTCAGTCTTGGGTCCAGTCCTGTACAACATATTCACTTCAGATCTTCCTGATTTGCCTCCAGGATGCACAAAGTCATTGTTCTGCGATGACACAAGCATTTCCGTAAAAGGAAAAAGTCTTCGTGTCATATGCAGTCGATTGCAGAAAAGTTTAGATATTTTTTCTTCCTACTTGCAAAAGTGGAAAATCTCTCCCAATGCTTCTAAAACTCAAATGATAATTTTTCCGCATAAGCCTAGGGCTTCTTTCCTCAAGCCAAACAATAATCACGTTGTCAAGATGAATGAGGTTATTTTAAGTTGGTCCGACAAGGTTAAGTACTTGGGACTAATTTATGATAAAAAACTTATTTTCAAAGAGCACATTGAGAGTATACAAGCCAAGTGCATCAAATATACGAGATGTTTTTATCCTCTCATTAACAGGAATTCTAAACTTTGTTTAAAGAACAAACTTTTGATTTACAAACAAATTTTTAGACCAGCAATGCTTTATGCTGTACCGATCTGGTCAAGTTGCTGTTCAACAAGGAAGAAAACGCTCCAAAGGATTCAGAATAAAATTCTGAAAATGATTTTGAAGCGTCCTCCTTGGTTTGGTACACTCGAATTACATAGACTTACTGGTGTTGAACCAATAGAAGCTATGTCAAATAAAATTATTAACAATTTTCGACAAAAATCGTTGCAATCCTCAATTGCTACGATAAGCTCTCTTTATAGCCAATAAGTTAGCAATTAAGTTAGTTGTAAGTTTACTTCCCCTTTTCTGACAAGTAGGTTTAAATCCCTACGAATGATAAGTCCTAATTGCGAAAGCAAACAAATCCTAACAATTAAAATTACGAATTTCTAACAGTGTTGAGAAGTCACCATTTGTGATTGGACACACATACTCATTATTTACTAATATTTATCATAAATACTTAAGCTACTAACAAATCCCCCCTTAAAAAAAAAAAAAAAAAAAATGGTTAGAGGGAAAGTAATTCCTCCGAAAATGGTTAACTTTGGCCAGTGAAAGCTGTTTGTTTGCAATTTGATATTTTCCAGTTCTTTTCTAGTCTCGAGATGTAGTTCATGGAGATGTTCGAGGCTCAAGTTAACCATGAGATGTCCTTGCTCCACAGAGATACCTTCTAGTGGTATCTGTAAGGGTGATTCTTCGAGATTATGAATATTGCTGCTAAAAATGTTGTTGTCAATCGAAACATTACAGTTTTCGAACGAGATGAAGAATGGACCGAATAGGTTCCTTTTAAAAATTCCACAGTTGCTTGTAAGTGAAAAATTTCTATCATAGTTGATGATCAGATTTTTGTCGTTAACGGTGATGATTTCTTCTTGTATGTACATGTTGAGTTTTCGGGTATTAGGTCTTCTATGTTGAATATCGTTGGATTCAAAGAAGGTACGGCATAGATCTCTTTGTTGTGTTTCAAATAATTTCGTCTCTCAAGATAAATTTGTCTTTGTTTATGACGAATCGGATAAATGTGAATTTTCCTGAATATTCTTTTGTCTAGTTTAGGAATTTTGATAAGCAGAGCTACCTCCTTGCTGTTGGTTGCCACTGCTGGTTCTGCATATGATAGTGCTTCGCTGATAGAGTTGGTTGTCACGTTCTCGTCGTGTAGTCTTCTTACTAATACTTGTATTTCTCCTGTACTTAGGATTTTGCTGTTTAAGATTCCTATCTTTGCTAAACTTATACTGTCTACAATATGCTCTAATTTTTCATGTAAATACTTTAGGTTCAAAAATATATTAATGGAATGATTTTCTATGGATTTTGTATTGAACAATGATATGGCTTGAGTAGTTTTACGTACGAATTCCTTCATCTGTAGGTTTAATTCCCGGTTAATTTTTACCTGAGCATTATTATTCTGAATTAGATTATTGATAGAGGAGTTAATTATTTTTAAATCGTTAGCATCTGGACTACCTGCTATAAATTTCCATGCTGATCCTAGGCTATCCCAGTGTTTTGATCTTTTAATTGAAATAAGGTTGTTCAGTATTTGATCGATTTGTTTAAATTCTTCTATAATTAATATGGAAAACTGATTGGTCGCTATTTCGTCAAACATGTCTCTAAGGTTTCGTACATGGTATTGATATGAACTTATGTTAAAATGATGGATATAAAAATATGAGTCAATTCTTACTCTGCTAGTTCCATGGTCGAATGCTAGGATTGGCTGGTTAGTTAGGTTCCGGAGTGATATAGTTTGTTCTGATGACCATCCTGAATGTAGGATTAAAAGTCCTAGTCTGTAATTGAAGTGCATTGAGTTAGATCTTTCGAATTTTAATGTCGTTTTAATGAATTTTTCTTCCATCATCGGTGGTTATTGTACTGTTATTAACTTTTGCTATTTTAACTTTTTTATATCTTGCTTTGTGTTTCAGCCTTTGTCGGGTTTTTTCAAATGCTTCGCTATTTTCTTTAGGATTTCTTATTTTCTTTGATTTATTATGATGGTCAAGATCTTGTTTTTGCTTCCTTTTTAAATTTTCAAATACTTTTTCGATGATTTCGGGTGTTTGGGGAGATGGAAGGATAATTTCGTAAGGAGTAAATTTTGTTGCGGTATGTATGGATGAATTGTATTTATGAAGGACCATGTGCAAGAGTTCAATAAGAGGTTTAGTGGGATTCTCAGTTTTGGTTATTCGGTATAATTCTAAGAGAGTTGAATGGAGCCGTTCAACCGTTCCGTTCATCTCACTTCTTCCTGTTGCCGTAATGTAGGGGGTGATTCCAGTACCATTGTAATAATTAACCAGGTCTCCGGTCATAAATGATTTTTCACCATCCATGACTAAAATATCTGGTGGTTTGTATTTGGACAGGAGTTCCTTGAGGACTGGGACAATATCAATTGCTGCTCGGGATTGGACATGCATCACTTGAGCGAATTTAGAAAATTTATCTATGTAGGTGAGAAAATGATTGCTCTCGGGGAATAATATGTCTACATGAGCGATTTGGAAAGGAGCATTCGGTATCGGGGTTTTCTGAAGAGGATATTTAATGGGATTCCTGTCGTATTTGTTTTCGTTACAGATACGACAGTTCACAATTAAATCTCTGAGTTTTTGATGCAGCTTTGGAAAGTAGAATTTCCGCATGATTTGAAGCTTATTTTCTTGAACACATCTATGGGCTCTCATGTGTTCGTTCCTTACGACGTTCCATTGCTCGTTTTCGTCTTGAACGTCTTCGAGTTGCTTCTGAGTAAATCGGATTTTTAACTGTCTTTGTTGGCCAAAATATTTTCTATATGTTTCTTGAATTTTTCCCATGGTGTCTTCGTCTGTTAATAATCCATTTACCAAACCTATGTTAAAGTGAGTTTTTAGGATCTGCAAAATAGAATTTTCATTAATATCGGCAATCGTTATAGTAATTCTTGTATATGATTCAAAAGGGTGTTCAACTATTACTGAGTTCGGACCGTTTTTAATGATAACTTGATGACGGAAAGCGCTAATTGGTACCTCTGTTGATATGATGTAGAAATCGTCGCTAGTATCGGCAGAATGTTGGGTTCCTGTCATGGAACATACCATTCTACTTAGAGCATCCGCAACAACGTTTGTTTTTCCTGGTTTATACATTATCTCATAATCGTGCTCTTCTAAGTACGATTTCCATCTTTTCAATTTGGCATTCGTATTCTTTGGCGATAGTGCGAATGTGAGGGGTTGATGATCTGTGAGAATTTTAAACTTGGTTCCATATAAATAATTCCGAAATGTTTGTAAAGCCCAATAAATCGCTAACATTTGCTTCTCAGGAACAGAAAATTTTTCTTCTGTCACAGACAAGGTCCTTGAAGCGAAATGTATTGGTTTATCTCGACCCATTTCTCCTTGAGACAGTACCGCTCCGATAGCAAAGTCTGAAGCGTCTGTAGTTAATAAAAATAGTTTTTCATAGTCAGGGTATATCAACACATCAGAGGAAGAAAGTATGTTTTTCATTTTATTAAAACATTGTTTTTCAGTATCACAAAGGTAAATTTTTTTGCTCGACATCGGATTTCTCTCCCCTCGTAGAAGATTTGTCAAAGGTTTTGCAATTTTTGCAGTCCTTTACAAATCGACGGTAATAGCTCATCATTCCGAGGAATGATTTCAAGTCTTTTATTGTTTTGGGCTCTGGGAATTTTTGAATCACTTCAATTTTTTTGTGATTCGGTTTGATACCTTCTGAGCTTATGATGTATCCTAAGAATTCTACATCAGAATGTAAAAACTCGGATTTGTCCAATTGAATCTTGAAATTCGCTCTATTCAACGTGTTCAAAATAATATTCAAATTCACCAAATGTTCTTCGAGAGTCTTTCCAAAGACTATGAAGTCGTCAATGTACACATAACATATTTTTCCAATATGTTCTCTTAAAACGTCGTCTATTGCTCTTTGGAAAGTTGCAGGGGCGTTTTTTAAGCCAAATGGCATTCGAATAAACTCGTACTTGCCATTGTTTATAGAAAATGCTGTTTTTTGTATATCATCGTCTTTCATCTTGATCTGATGGAAGCCGGAAGCTAGATCGAGAGTGGAGAAGTATTTCTGGCCTTTGAGTTGATCAATTACATAGCTGATTTCTGGCATGGGATATCGATCTGAAGTTGTTTTTTCATTGATTTTTCTATAATCAATGACCATTCTGAATTTTTTTTCGCCAGAGGCATCTGTTTTTTTCGTGACCACCCAAACTGGGGCTGTCCAGGCTGAACGAGAAGGTCGAATAATACCATCTTCTAAAGGCTTTTTAATTTGTTTGTTGACTTCTTTTGTATAGGCTGCAGGGTATGGATAAACTCTCTGGTGTACTGGAATATCATCAGTTGTGTTGATGGTGCACTCAATTTTTGTCGCATATGTAAGTTTCGAATTTGGCTCATGGAATGCCGTTTTGTTGGCATTCAAAACTTCTTCCAATTTTTTCTTTTCTGAGGAGGTTAGATGACAAGTTCTAAACTGCTCTACATTATTAGCTATTTGTTTCTGAGGTATATATTCTTGTAAAGGGATTACTAGTTCTTCAGAATTTCTACATAAGGTAAGAGTCATCTTTTTCATATCGATTGTGGCATTAAGTGCTTTTAAAATACCCGTACCGATAATTCCACGGAAAAACGGATGAAATTTGTGAAGTAGGAATTGCGTTTTGAAGTTTCTTTTTGGGTAGAAGAAATTTATGTCGATTGCTGATGTGGCATCGAAATTTCCATTAGCACTCGATATTTGGTTTGCTGAGAAATTATATTGTCTTGAAATGTTATAACTCCAGGCTAGTTTAGGATCAATCAAATTGATATTCGCTCCGGTATCGATGAGGAAGGGAAAGTTTCCAATTGTTGTTTTTAGGTTGATGAATGGTAGAACCGGTTTCACCAACTCGGGTTCCATCCTAAAAAATTGGTTTCTTGAGTTGCATCAGTTTGATCTATGTTTTCGGGGGGGTGACTATTGCTATCGTATGCATAAAAATCATGATAATCTTCGTACTCTTCAAACTGGTGTTCGGGATATTGTTTAGCATCTGTTTTGTCATTGGCTTCTACTTCGTTAAATGTTGATGTTCCTTCTATGGGGTGAGCTAGTCTTTTAAAATTTTGTATTTTAGATGATGGGGGATGTTGGCGTTTGATAGGAAAGGTAGGTCGGTTTCCATAATCTAAAAACCGAGATCGGACACTTTGATCTACCTCCATTGGTTCGGGTCTCGGGAGAGGCTTCGGTGGATGATTAAAGAAGTTTGGATTGTGTGGGAATCTATTTTGAGGTTGCAAAAATGGATTGAAGTTTGGTTGGAAACGGGGTTGAGGTTGTACAAATGGATTCGTGTTAATTCTCTGATTTGATATGAAGGGGTTTCGGTACTGTTGGGGTAAACAAGAATTTTGAAAGTTTCTAGGTGGTGGAGGAGGAAAGTTTTGGTTACGTGGTGGAATTTTTGGCGGATGTCGAGGCAAGTCTAGCTCTCTGGGTTTGGGGATTGAATAATTGGAATGTTCATTTCTGAATGGTGCGCTTCTCGCATCCATGTTGTAAAAATCTATACAAAATTGGTATGCTTTTGCCAAGCTTGTTGGTGTAGCCGTTTTCAATAACACATTGAGGGGTTTTTCTAATCCTCTAATGAATGAATCTAATGCTTTTTCTCGAAAATATGTGGTGTGTTAATCGGCATTTTGACTCATTCTCTCGTCTGTTTGAATTTGGACGATAATAGAAGCGAGCAGTTCATTTACTCGGCTGTAATAGCTGCTGAGGCTTTCAGACGGGTGTTTCTTCACTGTCGTCAGTTCAAAGTCCAATGTTTTGATATCTCTTTTATCACGATAATAAAGTAAGAGAGTTTCTTTTATTTCGAGCCAATCGTAAGTAATATTATTTGCGTTCAAAATATCTGCGGCTTCACCACGAATTTTACGTCTGACAGTTTTTTCAATAATTGCAACCTGATCTGGGGTTGCGTGTTTTTCCCGATAATGTCGAAAAATATCTTCTACGTCTGTGAGCCATGCAAGTAATTCTTGTGCTCTACCGTCAAACGGTTGAAGATCTCTTAGAAGATCCGGTATTTTACCTAGTTCGTAGAACTGTTGGTTTGATAATGAGTTCACTGACGTGGGTATAGGTGGATTCATTATTCTTGCAAAATTGCAAAATTTCTTTGA
Organism: Wyeomyia smithii; assembly: GCF_029784165.1. Lineage (NCBI taxonomy): Eukaryota > Metazoa > Arthropoda > Insecta > Diptera > Culicidae > Wyeomyia > Wyeomyia smithii. Next base: position 161,746,603 of record NC_073696.1, on the reverse strand, counting down.
GGCTCAATTAAACACACTTTTTTATTTCACTATGCCAGCTAGTCTAAACTAAAACACTATCACTATTTATTAAAACTATCACTTACATGAATGCCAGCATATCTGGACTTTCTTTTCCTGGGTTGACGGGAATCCCTTTATCGTCGGGGGATCGGCAGGCAGATGCTACGAGTTGCTCCTTTTTCCTAGCGGTACTCGGGACTCTCACATCGATCGGGTGATTACCTCAGTGTCCTGCAGATCGCTTGGTTTCTGGTGTGTGGCTCTTTCCACCGTTGTGATCCGGCTGCTTTAACCGAATATGAAGATTTTCACACTTCAAAACACTTATACTTTTCCCGACTTCTGGGTCCCTATTCGGGCGCCAGTTAAACACTTGGGTGTTGTTAGGAGTTTTTAAAAAAGCTACTGACACATTTCACTGCTCAATTAAGACTAACTTTATTAATTCTAACGATTACATTTGTGCCCGCCGTTCGATTCACGTTGGTCAGAATATGAACCGCTGACTCCGCATCGCTCGGTGGTGGCTCCGATCGTTCGATTGTCGTCAACCTGCTCGTCGATGGCATTGTCTGAATTGTCAGCAAATTCCTTTGGTAGCTCGGTTGTTAACTCGCGCAATATCTGCTCTGACATAGATTTTTTGCACGTTGTGGATTGGGATAACTGAAAAAATAGATATGACTAAAGTCGCATGGAAGCAGATCGTGCATGTTTTATGCTGCCGACGGTAGACATGAGTATGAAGGTGGAAATTGTGATGTCGAACTATAACCGTTTTGTTTTAAGACGCAATAGCGTCAGTGCTGCATTTCTGTTATCTGCTGCCATCCAGCAGTTCGTGTGGTATCGGCACAATCATGGAATGAATTATACATAAAACACAAAGTGTGCATTCTTAGTCAACTAGGTATATTCTGTCGACCTTGTTAGGGAAAGAAGCATTGTGCGACCAATCAGAGGTCGACATTTGCGTTTCGACAAGGCTTGACAATTTTCAATAGTACAACAGTTCGAACAATCAGATTACAATTTTTTCCATTTGGACGGGTGCTTGGTTGATTTTCCAATCGCTTACTGCAAAAATGACGAAAATCGGTTGGAAACTGACTGAGCTTAAAACGGTTGAAAATGGACAATTTTTGTGACGCTCTCGATGTTTTTGGTTTTTGAAATTGGATCCCTGTAATGAAACTGGCCCCCTGTGTATGTTGCCGTAAGACGTAATTCTACGTCAACAGGTCAAAGCTAAAACAAGACAACAAGAGCAATGGAATTAGGATAGAGATGTCAGTTGGTTGGCTCGCACCAACGCGAACTCTCATATGCAATTGTCAACATGTGCGGGATGAAAATAGCAAAAATATTTCCTTCCTTTTTTCTCGCATGCAACGCGAATTGCAAAATTTGTAGGGTTGCGTCAAACGTCTGTTGGCCGTGTTGCCATTTGCTGGTAATGTGGTTATTATTGGTTTTCGAACATGATATCCGCGATAGCATGTAGCCGAGGTGATATCCGTTGACAGCTCGATTGTATGGGATATCAGGTATGAAATGGATGGTGATATGGCCTCGATAGCACGAATCGCCTGCTATCAGGTGATACGCGGTGTAGTGTGAACGGGGTATTAAACGTTTTTTGACAAGAGAGTGTTTCAGGGGTATGTATATTATTTTACATTTACAATACATTTCCACAACAAATTTATTTTCAATTTTTAACAACTGTAAGCGATTTTAAGATAAACACTGCCGTCAAGAAATCATGACACAGGGATGCCAGGTCATTATTCAAATATCTTCACACTCCATAAAAATGTCTCCACACATAAGAAATTTGCCAACACGTTAAAAAAGTTATCGAAAATCCTGATGAACACATTAAAACAGGTGCCGTTAATCAACCGACTATTAGGCTTCCACTTCTTTTCATCAGCTCTAATGTCTTCGAAATTAGGACATGACCCTCTAGCAGCAGAAGTGTGACTTTGTTCACTACTTGCCAGTTAGTGAAAATTTTAAAAAATCTAATTTTTCAATTTAAAATTCAAAGAAAAACCATAGAGATTTAAGAAAAAAATCATAGTGCCTACTGAAAGTTCGGCCATCGATTATGTAAGAAAAAGCAGGTATTTTTTTTAAATTAAAACCCCCTGTTGTTAAGTTTATTTCAAACAGTTTATTAGTGTTGCAATTTTCAGGTATCTTAGGTACATTGATACCTCAAAAAATAAAAATACCTTTGATCAAATTTTTGCTGGAAATAAATTGTTCTGATTTTTAACTCCGACCAAGTGGTAACCCTATATCGGTAGGTTATTCATAATTTGAAATAATTGACTGAAACTGGTTGGATATATGGCGAATAAATTCAAAGATCTCCCGTGTCCCGGCGAACAAAGGTAAATTTCTTGAAATAAGCCTCTTTTAAAATAAAATTCAATAAAAATGCATAATATAATAATATCGAGTCAATAATGATATTTTTTACCGAAATTCCCTCATTGAAGCTTAAAGTACTCATTTTTGAGTCGAAAATGAGTAACTTTTACACATCACGCATCAGGTATGATATAGGTAATATTTACTCAATTTTTATAACATTCGGTGGTACTCAAAAGAGAGTAAAACAACTTCTACTCAATTTTGAGTACATACGGTTTTGGCGAAAATGATAAGGTTTTGAGTCAGTTTTGGGTTATCCAGAGTGAGCGTGTAGATTTCACGTGATTGTCATTTGAGTTCATCATGAACTGGTGAGATGATTTATCCCATGAATCTTATGCAGTAGACATATGCATTTCATGTAGAATTTATTTACTGGTAAAATGAAAAACATTTGTGTATCCGATAGCTGTCACGTTTTATGCAACGTATATTTTTTATTTATTTCTATAATTTTTAATAGATCAGAAATGGCTATCAGACATTATCGAAATATATTGCGTAATAAATCTCTGCTATACAAATTCGTCAATTTGTAAATGAATAAAACAACATCAAAACTGCCAAATATTACGACATTCATCGGCGATGGTTACTATCCGCTGAAGCTGCTGGTATTCAGGTAACTCCTCCACCACCGAACTAAAGCGGTGTGAAACCTGTAAACTAAAGACTGAATATTATTTAGATTTTTCCAAAACTCACTCATTTGCAAACCATCGAGAAATTCTGTTTATGTTCTGACACTGAATCAGACAAACGTTTCGCCATTTTGATTTTTGGATATTTCCGCACATATATATATATATATATATATATATATATATATATATATATATATATATATATATATATATATATATATATATATATATATATATATATATATATATATATATATATATATATATATATATATATATATATATATATATATATATATATATATATATATATATATATATATATATATATATATATATATATATATATATATATATATATATATATATATATATATATATATATATATATATATACATATATATATATATATATATTTTTTTTTTTTTTGTTTCAGGTGGAGGGGAAATTTGCATCCAAACCCCTGAGGTGACCAACCTCAGGGAGTGTGGGGTTGGTTTGAATCCAGCCCATAATACTCCCCGGGACCACCGCTAGGTATTGCTTCGGGAAGCGGCTTTTGTGCTCTGTGCACCCTCTTGGTTCTTTAGGTATCTTTGCTAACTTAGCTAACTAACCTGGAGACTGGTCGTTAGCTAACACTGGCGTGTCGGTGGTCAACCTGTCGCCTGTTTTGCAATTCTAAAACTATTTGAGAGGCGGCTGTACACACCGCCCTCCAAATGTTTGGGTCTTTACACATCCTCCGAACTAGGTTGTCCGGAGTGGTGTCTGGCCCGCTCACTACCATCATGTCGCTCCGCGCATGCACAAAACGAGGGCACACGAAGAAGACATGCTCAGCAGTCTCTTCCGCATCCGCGCACTCGGGACACATGGGGGACCCCGCATGCCCGAATCTGTGTAGATACTGCCTGAAGCAACCATGACCTGACAGAATCTGTGTCAAGTGGAAGTTAACTTCTCCATGGCGCCTCCCGACCCATCCGGATACGTCCGGAATAAGTCGATGCGTCCATCTACCCTTTACGGAATTGGACCATTCCTGCTGCCATCTGATCATCGAGAATGACCTTCTGGTGCCTCGTATACCCTTTGTGTCACGTTGATCGAAGCATTCCACGTCCTCCTTAATGGCTATGCTGATAGGCATCATGCCGGACAGGACGCAGATTGCGTCGTATGACACTGTACGGTACGCGCTCACAACCCTCAGGCACATGAGCCTGTAGGTACTTTTTAGTTTACGACGATGACTGTTGGTACCTAACGCTTTGGACCACGCTGGCCCACCATACCTAAGTATGGACGAAACCACGCTGGCAAGAAGTTTACGCTTGCTGCCATATACCGCTGAGCTATTGGACATCATTCGAGATAGTCCTGCAGCGGCCGTTGAAGCCCTCTTACAGGCATAGTCGACGTGACTCTTAAATGTGAGCTTATCGTCAACCATAACCCCCAAGAGCTTCAAGGAACGCCTTGAGGTAATGGTGCAGTCACCGACTCTGACCACCGCCTGTTGCTCTAATTTGCGGTTGTTCACAACCGTTACCTCCGTTTTATGGTGCGCTAACTCCAGTTTCCTAGAGTGCATCCAGTCTTCGACCTTGCGTATGCAGTGCGCGGCCGTCAACTCGACCTCTTCGATCGACTCGCCGTAGACCTCTAGCGTGATGTCGTCTGCGAAGCCGACGATCACAACCCCTACAGGGAACTTTAGTTTCAACACCCCGTCATACATGACATTCCACAACACCGGGCCCAGGATGGAACCTTGCGGTACCCCTGCGGTGATTAGGACGCACTTCTGACCCTCCTCCGTGTTGTAAACTAGTACCCGATTCTGGAAATAATTTTCCAAAATCTTGTACAACGACACCGGTACGTGGATGCTCCTAAGCGCGAGCGCTATGGAGTCCCAACTGGCGCTATTGAATGCATTCTTCACGTCAAGCGTGACGATTGCGCAATAGCGAATGCCCCAACTCTTACGCTGGAGTGCTACCTCTGCCGTCTTGGTGACAGAGAGAATAGCATCCAGCGTGGATCTACCTTTCCGGAAGCCGAACTGGTTACTTGCCAGACCGTTTACACCCTCTGTGTACTTCACCAGTCTGTTGAGGATAATCCTTTCAAGCACCTTGCTCGTAGTGTCCAGCAGACAGATAGGTCTGTATGCCGATGGGTCCCCTGGCGGTTTCCCAGCCTTCGGCAACAGCACCAATCTCTGTCGCTTCCACCTGTCCGGAAAGAGGCAGTCATCCAGGCACTTCTGCATGACTGCTCGAAATAGATCGGGGGCCACTTTCATGGCCGTCCTGATGGCCAAGTTCGGGATTCCATCCGGTCCCGGTGCCTTGCTCACCTTTAGGGAGTTGGCGATCACGATGAGTTCCTCATTCGTAACCCTTACCTCCTCCACAACCTCTGCACGGCTGCCGTCTCTCACGGATTGGATGCCCGGCAGGTTGGCCGACCATACCTGGTCTGTGTCTGAGATACTGGAACGTCGGACGTGAGACTCAGCAACCGGAGGCCAAGGATTTGGCTCGTGTCGTGGAAAGAATCCCTCGATGATACGCTCCAGCATCGCTGGTGATCGGCCTGCAGGCGCCAACACGCCTTTGGTCTTCGCCATTACGACTCTGTAGGCGTTGCCCCACGGATTCGTATTGGCACTCGCGCATAGCCTATCGAAGCAGGCCCTTTTGCTCGCCTTTATCGCACTTTTAAGCGCCAATCTTGCAGATCCGAATACTACACGGCGCTCTACCCTCTGTGCATCGGTACGTGCACGTTGCAACATCCGTCTTGCACGGAGGCACGCGCTACGAAGGTCCGCTATCGCGTCGGTCCACCAGTATACCGGTGACTTACCATTCCTAGGTTGGCGGGTCCTAAGCATGGTGGCGTCGCACGCCCGTGATAATGTGGCAACTAATTGGTCAGCACTCGGGCGGAGCCAACTGCCCCCCTCGCGCTCTCTTCTCATTGCTTCTGCAAATACCTCGGCATCGAAATGCAATGTCTTCCACCCGCGGACGGTCGGAGTATTGGCTCTACCCGTCGCCTGCCGCCTCACGTTCTGGACTACGCTATAGCAGACCGACTGGTGGTCACTATAGGTGTAGCCATCGTCTACCCTCCAGTTCACGATCAGTCCTGGGCTGGAGAACGTCACGTCGATGATCGACTCCGCACCATTTCTGCTGAATGTACACTTGGTTCCAACGTTGGCCAGATCTAGGTTGAGCTTTGCCAAAGCTTCCAACAAGATCTGACCCCTCCGGTTCATGCGGCGGCTTCCCCACTCAACAGCCCAAGCGTTGAAGTCGCCCGCCACTACTAAGGGTGTTAGTCCCGTCAGCTCCATAGATAACAAATCGACCATCTGGGTGAACCTTTCGATAGACCAACGCGGCGGAGCATAACAACTGCAGTAGAACACTCCGTCCACCTTGGCAACCGCGTATCCTTCATTTGAGGTTGACACAACCTCCTGAACCGGGAACTTGCTGGTCGTGCATATGGCCGCCGTACTGGACTTATCTGCAACCCAATTACCGTTTCCGGGAGGGATGCAGTAGGGGTCCGATACGATTGCGATGTCCGACCGCGACTCAGACGCTGCTTGGTATAGCAGCTGCTGTACCGCATAGCAATGGTTCAGGTTCAATTGTGTCACCCTCACGCCCGTGGTTTCGTGGCCGCCTTACCGGCTGGGCACCGTGGGCCTCCCATAAAGTGTTTGGCGTCCCGTTTTCCAGTACATACCAAGCACTTGGAAGGCTCCCCGCAGTCTTTAGCTTTATGGCCAGCACCACCACAACGCCTACATAACTGGCTCCTATCGGGCCCCTTGCAGGTCCAGGACTTGTGTCCTCCCTCGAAACACCTGAAGCAAACGTCCGGCTGCTGGAGTATGCTCAGGGGACATACTGACCAGCCAACCTTAAGTTTGGCTGTCTTCAGGGCCAGAGTTGCATCGGCCGATGCAAGCCGGAAAGTGGCCACCTGGGTCCCCGCTGGACCCTTTCGGAGGCGAATTACCTCAGTGGCTACTTCCACTCCGCACTTCTCCTTGAGGGCCTGTGCAATATCGCACCTCTCGGTGATTTCATCCAGGTTTTTGAGCTGGAGAGTCACCTCTGAGGTGAGTGCCCGAATTTGCACATCTTTCCCGAGGACCTGCTCGGCTACCGTCTTGTAGGCAGCGCCCTTGTTTTTAGCATCCTTACGGAGCTCAAGGATCATCTCGCCGGTGCGAGAACGACGGATGGTCCGCACATCCGCTCCCAGATCCTTGAGCTGGGTTTCGCCTCTCATTTTCTTCAAGACTTCGGAGTACTTGGACCCCTCCGTCTTGAGTATGAGGGCGTCGCCCCTGCTTTGCGCCTTCTTTCCCATTTTTGGACGATTTGTCGCCTTCTCGTCGTTGCGCTTGCTGTCTTTTTGGCGCTTCCTTCCTCCCACGGTAACCCAAGGGTTTCCCGTAGCTGCCACTTCGGCAGACTTTTCGGCGGACTTGGAGGCCGTTGGTGTGCTGTCTCGCGGGCTTAGCACAACCAACCGTTTCTTGCTGTTCTTGGGGGCTTCCCCCAAAGACTGCCTTGCTCTTTTTGCGGCTGACCCGGAGGCGCAAACCGCTGCAAACGTGCAGGTGTCCGTTTGGACCGACTTCGTCGCCCTTCCGGTCACCTCCGTTGCATTCTTCTCTGCAGCCACCGCTCTTGCCTTGAGCTCGGCGTGCTCCTCCTTCGCAGCATCGACGGAGGACCGAAGCATGTAGAGAGCCTGCTTCAGGTACTTCGTCGTGTTGGTGCGACTTTTCGCAAACTCGATTGTGGCATCGAGCTGCTCCGACAGCGCTACTACCTTCGGTAGCGTGTCTCGCTGTCTTCCGACCGCTTTTATCAACAGTGGACCAGCCACTGCGATGTCTTGCGTCGATCCGGTAGGCGTACTGCCTTTGCCGTCTTCGCAGGCGTCCTTTACTGCATCCATCTCTGGATGCCTCCTCGTGCAAACGGGTTTTTCAACCCATCTGCGCCCAATTGTTGATCTTCATTATTTTCATTGTTCATTTTTGTTAAGTGGGTCCCCCTTCCAGCCGCTATCCTTATCCATACTGGAGTGGTCGCCTATCTGGTCCCATGGTAGTCTATGCCGAAGCAGTGAGGCCATGGCTAGGGGCGGCTGCCACAGCGCCTTATGAGCAACTATGACACCCCCGACCGGCGCAAGTCAGGAAAGGACATCTGATCCCACTGCTGCCCGGTTCCCACCGGGCAATGAATTTGGAACGTACTGGAAGGCCTGCCAGGTTTTACGGGACGGAGACCCCTGCACCGGTTGTTGTCTCGCCGTTTCAAGCCGTTGTCACACGACCTTACTAAGGGAGCTCGGCGCAGGTGCCAGCCCAGAATCGTGGTACGAAAACAAAATCCGACTCTTATCATATGACGTTGCGACCAGTTGCCGTAATTGGGAACTTACTGGCATCAATCCCAATGGGCGAATTAGTGCATTTGGGTGGTGGGAGCGGCACTATTCGCTCCGTCAGAGCTGCTTCCGGATAATGTGGCTTTTGCGAGAATTCGGCGGCCCGATGCCTGAGTCTCACCACAACCTAGGCTAGCTCTCGCTGATGGTCCGGGACTTGCAGTTGCTTGCAGTGAGCACTTCCGTGGCCTACGGTAATCGCCAAATACCGACCCGTGGTGGCATACAGCTCTGCCAATATATATATATATATATATATATATATATATATATATATATATATATATATATATATATATATATATATGTGCGGAAATATCCAAAAATCAAAATGGCGAAACGTTTGTCTGATTCAGTGTCAGAACATAAACAGAATTTCTCGATGGTTTGCAAATGAGTGAGTTTTGGAAAAATCTAAATAATATTCAGTCTTTAGTTTACAGGTTTCACACCGCTTTAGTTCGGTGGTGGAGGAGTTACCTGAATACCAGCAGCTTCAGCGGATAGTAACCATCGCCGATGAATGTCGTAATATTTGGCAGTTTTGATGTTGTTTTATTCATTTACAAATTGACGAATTTGTATAGCAGAGATTTATTACGCAATATATTTCGATAATGTCTGATAGCCATTTCTGATATATTAAAAATTATAGAAATAAATAAAAAATATACGTTGCATAAAACGTGACAGCTATCGGATACACAAATGCTTTTCATTTTACCAGTAAATAAATTCTACATGAAATGCATATTTCTGCTGCATAAGATTCACGGGATAAATCATCTCACAAGTTCATGATGAACTCAAATGACAATCACGTAGATCTACACGCTCACTCTGGATAACCCAAAACTGACTCAAAACCTAATCATTTTCGCCAAAACCGTATGTACTCAAAATTGAGTAGAAGTTGTTTTACTCATTTTTGAGTACCACCGAATGTTATAAAAATTGAGTAAATATTACCCATATTATACCTGATGCGTGATGCGTAAAAGTTACTCATTTTCGACTCAAAAATGAGTACTTTAAGCTTCTATGAGGGGATTTCGGAAAAAAATATCATTATTGACTCGATATTATTATGTTTTGCATTTTTATTGAATTTTATTTTAAAAGAGGCTTATTTCAAGAAATTTACCTTTGTTCGCCGGGACACGGGAGATCTTTGAATTTATTCGCCATATATCCAACCAGTTTCAGTCAATTATTTCAAATTATGAATAACCTACCGATATAGGGTTACCACTTGGTCGGAGTTAAAAATCAGAACAATTTATTTCCAGCAAAAATTTGATCAAAGGTATTTTTATTTTTTGAGGTATCAATGTACCTAAGATACCTGAAAATTGCAACACTAATAAACTGTTTGAAATAAACTTAACAACAGGGGGTTTTAATTTAAAAAAAATACCTGCTTTTTCTTACATAATCGATGGCCGAACTTTCAGTAGGCACTATGATTTTTTTCTTAAATCTCTATGGTTTTTCTTTGAATTTTAAATTGAAAAATTAGATTTTTTAAAATTTTCACTAACTGGCAAGTAGTGAACAAAGTCACACTTCTGCTGCTAGAGGGTCATGTCCTAATTTCGAAGACATTAGAGCTGATGAAAAGAAGTGGAAGCCTAATAGTCGGTTGATTAACGGCACCTGTTTTAATGTGTTCATCAGGATTTTCGATAACTTTTTTAACGTGTTGGCAAATTTCTTATGTGTGGAGACATTTTTATGGAGTGTGAAAATATTTGAATAATGACCTGGCATCCCTGTGTCATGATTTCTTGACGGCAGTGTTTATCTTAAAATCGCTTACAGTTGTTAAAAATTGAAAATAAATTTGTTGTGGAAATGTATTGTAAATGTAAAATAATATACATACCCCTGAAACACTCTCTTGTCAAAAAACGTTTAATACCCCGTTCACACTACACCGCGTATCACCTGATAGCAGGCGATTCGTGCTATCGAGGCCATATCACCATCCATTTCATACCTGATATCCCATACAATCGAGCTGTCAACGGATATCACCTCGGCTACATGCTATCGCGGATATCATGTTCGAAAACCAATAATAACCACATTACCAGCAAATGGCAACACGGCCAACAGACGTTTGACGCAACCCTACAAATTTTGCAATTCGCGTTGCATGCGAGAAAAAAGGAAGGAAATATTTTTGCTATTTTCATCCCGCACATGTTGACAATTGCATATAAGAGTTCGCGTTGGTGCGAGCCAACCAACTGACATCTCTATCCTAATCCCATTGCTCTTGTTGTCTTGTTTTAGCTTTGACCTGTTGACGTAGAATTACGTCTTACGGCAACATACACAGGGGGCCAGTTTCATTACAGGGATCCAATTTCAAAAACCAAAAACATCGAGAGCGTCACAAAAATTGTCCATTTTCAACCGTTTTAAGCTCAGTCAGTTTCCAACCGATTTTCGTCATTTTTGCAGTAAGCGATTGGAAAATCAACCAAGCACCCGTCCAAATGGAAAAAATTGTAATCTGATTGTTCGAACTGTTGTACTATTGAAAATTGTCAAGCCTTGTCGAAACGCAAATGTCGACCTCTGATTGGTCGCACAATGCTTCTTTCCCTAACAAGGTCGACAGAATATACCTAGTTGACTAAGAATGCGCGCTTTGTGTTTTATGTATAATTCATTCCATGATTGTGCCGATACCACACGAACTGCTGGATGGCAGCAGATAACAGAAATGCAGCACTGACGCTATTGCGTCTTAAAACAAAACGGTTATAGTTCGACATCACAATTTCCACCTTCATACTCAGGTCTACCGTCGGCAGCATAAAACATGCACGATCTGCTTCCATGCGACTTTAGTCATATCTATTTTTTCAGTTATCCCAATCCACAACGTGCAAAAAATCTATGTCAGAGCGGATATTGCGCGAGTTAACAACCGAGCTACCAAAGGAATTTGCTGACAATTCAGACAATGCCATCGACGAGCAGGTTGACGACAATCGAACGATCGGAGCCACCACCGAGCGATGCGGAGTCAGCGGTTCATATTCTGACCAACGTGAATCGAACGGCGGGCACAAATGTAATCGTTAGAATTAATAAAATTAGTCTTAATTGAGCAGTGAAATGTGTCAGTAGCTTTTTTAAAAACTCCGAACAACACCCAAGTGTTTAACTGGCGCCCGAATAGGGACCCAGAAGTCGAGAAAAGTATAAGTGTTTTAAAGTGTGAAAATCTTCATATTCGGTTAAAGCAGCCGGATCACAACGGTGGAAAGAGCCACACACCAGAAACCAAGCGATCTGCAGGACACTGAGGTAATCACCCGATCGATGTGAGAGTCCCGAGTACCGCTAGGAAAAAGGAGCAACTCGTAGCATCTGCCTGCCGATCCCCCGACGATGAAGGGATTCCCGTCAACCCAGGAAAAGAAATATATATTAGACTGGCCATTCATTTTTGTAACATCATGCGATTTCGATGAGCGCCGGGCGGAAAATGTTTCCTTTTTACTCCAAAAATAAGCCATGAAAATTTGAAGTTGGTCCGAGTTCATTTAATGGACCCACAAAACGCTTATATTTAAAAAAAAATAGATTCTCATAAGAATTGCTGTTTTTTTTATCTCTTTATGAAGTTTTTTGCCTTAGTTTCTTAAAATAGTTGTATATTTTGCGTTGAAATACTCTTTAATCATAAAATCATATCATTAGAGATATTCAAATGTTACGTAACGCTAAATTTTAGCAATTTTGAATACCTTCCATTCCTGAATAGTACAATTTTTCATGGGGGCCTCGCACAATGGAACTCTTTATTGAATATCCCCTTCTCCTTACGTTGTAAATGAATAACCTCTTGTATTCGTTAGAGGATTTGAAGCTGCCATTCAGTGATTATATCCCTAGTGAACCGTCACAATCGGATTGGTGAAGCAAAATTATTGAAGTTATCAAGAGCTTTTTGTATGGATTTAATGTTAGTTTTAGTATTATTATTATTTTTTTCTATGAAACACTTCAGCACTAGTTATCTAAATTCACTAGGAAGGTAATTTTTTTCTAATATAGTCGGTAGATCTCAGGTTGATCGAATTGCAATTTTTATGAGTTACGATGGAACAGCAAAGTTCTTGGGCGCGCTTAAAATTGATGTAAGCTACGGCAAAAATATCGCCTAAGAAATTCATAATACGCTAGTGGATTGGAATATTCCGGAAAAGTTTCGAAAACTAACTAATATTACTTGTTCTCTTCATATCTATGAACTTTTATGCAAAATATATTACATGGCAAAAGCAACGGACCTTAAACAGCTTTCTTCAACCATTTTACAAGAGCATCAAACGAAATCATTCACAGATTCAATGATCCAAAATTTCGCTCCAAATGGTTCGATGAAAATTGCAATCAAATTAAGCAATTTTATGCAATCAAGTTCGCGGCTACTATGAAGTGCTCTTGGAGTTAGCATTCACATTTCTTGGTTGTAAAGCGACCCTTTTTCACTTATCACACGCAAGATTCATGGTAAAAAAAAAAATTATTGCCTGCGAAAATATTTGCTTTGATCATTGATAAATTGCATTCCAGACATGTCCCTTTTATAGTCAAACTTCAAATTTAGGTGTTTTTCGGGTGTACGAATGCTATCCAATGTATGATTCAAGTTATGAATTTTCTACATGATTCTTTCGCATATATCGAAACTGATAGTCGTTTCAGACGCTGTAACTGAAAAGATGAAGAATCGCTTGTGGTATTTAAGCGCAGAATAAGTTGGATTGGCTTGATATCCCGCTTGAAATTAAAAAAAAATTGATCAGGCGATTAAAAGCAAATAGTCCTTAAGGTGAAACACTTCTTCAAATGTGAAACAGCACGCCGATACGTCACTCCTTCTTTGTTCGTGACGATAACATCGTTTCCACTTTTCTTAGCAACAACATATTTCTCCAGTTTGAAGTTCAGTTCTAATTTTTGGGTGTTGTAACTCTTGAGCATCACGGTATCTCCTACGTCGATCTCCGATTCCTTCGCGTTCCTCCGATTGTCGGCATATATTTTACCCTTCATTTTGATCATCGCATCGCGGTCTCGCGTTTCTTCGTCTCGTAGCCAATATGGCTCGGTGCGCAACGACGGAAGCAGGTCCTTCACTGGTCTTCCAGTTAATAATTCTAACGGCGGTTTATCGGTTATTGTATGCGGAGTCGTATTATACATGAACTCATAATCCTTGACAGCTTTTCGCCAATCGGATTTCGTTGCCTTAGCAATTCTTAAGGCCCTCAATACACCTTGGTTGTGTCTTTCCACCAACCCGTTCATTTGCGGCCAATATGGTATGCTCTGAACATGCCTGATGTTTTTAGACACACAATAGTTCCGAAATTCCTCAGACGGAGGTCCGTTGTCACTTCTCATTGTTCCGGGGTATGTTTGTTCAGCAAATACATTTTCGAGGGCCTCGATTGTCTTAGAGGCCGTAGTGCCTCTCATTTCTATCACTTTCGTAAACCGACAATAGTAATCGATAATGTCGAGAAATGTTGCACACTCTTTAGCAGAAAAAAAATCTTTGGCAATTTCCTGCCAGGCACGCTCTGGCATTTCCTTCCGCATCATAGGTTCAGGAGCGCCATGTCTACTCACCGCTGTGCAACCCAGGCACTGCTGTATGTGATCATTAACATCGCGGTCCATACATGGCCACCACACCTTCTCACGTAACATCCGCCGCATTCTCGGTCTGATTGCTGTTTCCGGATCCGGGGTCTTAACGTGTTCTTGTTGTTTGGTTGGATGTAGGCGGAAGGGGATAGGACTAAACTGGGGCGTGGATGGATTTTAGGAAAACGTATATAAGGGACATGTAGGATAGGTCACGGCTCGCCAAGACATCACGAACAGGAACAGCCGGCTGCCTACCTTCGGCCTGCAGGGAAGCTATTAATCTAGACCTGGCGTCACGGTGTACAGGGCATGACCAAACAACGTGCTCTATGTCGTGATAACCTTCACCACAGGCACAGATACCACTCTCCCCGAGCCCAACACGACGGAGATGTGCGTCAAATCTATAGTGATTGGACATAAGCCGAGACATCATTGCCGCTGTGTCATCGTTTGACGTAGGCATTTTTATTTCTTTTAGTGTGAAAGCAGATGTTCCGTCACCTATCGCGCATAAGTACTTACTTTACTTTTACTTTTATGGCGACAGATCATTAAGATCCTATGTCGAATCCAGAATACGTCTCCACAAAACTCGGTCTTGGGCTGCTACTCTCCAGTCTCCCCTTACACCCGCTGCTCTGGCATCCTCGTCGACAGCACACATCCAGCGCGTGCGCGGTCTGCCTCGAAGTCGTCGGCCTCTATCCGGTTCTCTACTAAATATTATCTTTGCCGGTCGCTCATCCGCCATCCGTGCTACATGGCCAGCCCACTGTAACCTGCCGTGTTTCATCAACTTGACAATATCAGCGTGTTTGTATACTTCGTACAGCTTGTGATTCATGCGCCTGCGCCACACCCCGTTCTCTAGTTTGCCTCCGAGTATTGATCGCAGGATTCTACGCTCGAAGACCCCAAGCGCTCGTCGATCGGCCTCCTTCCACGTCCACGATTCGTGTCCGTAGAGCGCCACCGGGAGGATCAGAGTCCTATAGAGCGCAAATTTCGTACGGATCTGTAGGCTACGGGACCTAAGCTGGCTACGCAATCCGTAATAAGCCCTATTTGCCGCCGCAATCCACCTCTTCACCTCGCGGCTCACCTCGTTGTCACATGTCACGAGAGTACCAAGATAAATAAATTCGTCGACCACTTCGAAAGTATCCCCATTCATCTCCACCGCAGCACCAACACCCGTAGAACTACCACGCTCTCTGCCCGCCACCATGTACTTCGTTTTGGCAGTGTTTATGGTGAGTCCAATTCTCGCAGCTTCCCTTTTGAGAGCCGTAAAGGCCTCCTCAAATGCTCTACGGTTAACACCAATTATATCAATGTCGTCCGCAAAGCCCAGAAGCATGTGAGACTTAGTGATGATGGTGCCGCTCCTCTGCACACAAGTAATGCTCTGTAATTTCATCAAATGGCTGTTCTGAAGGAGGACACAATCGAGAGCAGATATCCGAGATATTAGCGCAACCAGGAATATTTTTAACCTGTAGAAGAACAATGTGATTATAGCTATTTATAAATTATTAGCACAGACAAACAGATCTAACTTTCAGTAAGAATATCTACGGAAAAATATCTTCACGTATACTCTAGCAATTTCTATGATCGACACTTCCTAGCATTGACTTGCTAACGTCTATCGTACGTACAAATGATATTTGCTTGCTTTCATTCCACCTGACTCACCGTTCCCGATGCGGTGGCGCCGTCATTACAAGTGCGAGTATATTCCCAACAAACCTCGAAGTCATAAGGTTGAAGACGCAAGGCCCAACCTTCAGCTCTGCTACAGGCACGTTTCCCGCTTTGATGCTATCCCCCGAATATGTATTCTAATGTCTTGTGATCCGTGAATACAGTAAATTTTGTCCCAAACAGGTAGGGATACAGTTTTTCAACTGCCCATACAACAGCCAGCGCCTCTCTCTGGGTTTGCGGATAGATTCGTTCGGTTTTTGTTAATCCTTTGGAAGCAAAACATATTATTCGTGACTTGTTTGAATCATCCTTCTGCGTTAACACGGCACCTGGACCAACGGGAGACGCATCTACGAACAACTCTGTTCTATCTCTGGGATCGAAAAACCCCTGTTTACGCACAGTACTTGAAAGAGCGTTTCGTAAGTCATCGAAAGCCTCTTGCTGGGCAACACCAAGATTTTCCACGTCTCCGCGTATGAATTCACGGAGGGGTTTAGTCCTTGTAGATAAGTCTGGAATAAATTGTCCCACGAAATTAATAAGGCCAAGGAAGCTACGTACTTCGTCCTTCGTCTCCGGCTGTCTGAAGTTCTGTATCGCAGAAATTTTATCTGCAGAAGGGCTAATTCCGGCCGCACTGACCTCATAGCCCAAAATCTCAAGTTTCGTTGTGTAAGCTGAAACCTTACGAGGATAACATGATCCTCCAAAATTTAATGACTTTCCAAACGGACCCAGAAAACATATTCCCACGGGCCGGATAGTCAAACATCTTCCAAATTATTCCCATGACAAGTGTTGCATATGACATTAGCCATACGCAAACCACTTCTTTCCCACCGAACTAACCCAATTCCTAAAACCTATGTTACTTAACAATTCCTTATTCTAACATACGATTTCCCACGACAAGTGTTGCATATGACAACTAACCATACGCAATCCACTTGAGAATTCCCACCGAGCTAGCCAAATTCCTAAAACCATGTTTCACCACAAATCCTGATTCCCATGCCTAATGCCACCCACTTGAGAATTAACCAAGTTGCATGTAGTCATATGAGATACAACCCAAACCTTACTCAACCCGCTTTTTCGTCACCTCATAAATTCCCAAGCGCTGCAAGCAAAGCTAGCAGCATGCACCTTTTCTCATGACCCATTTTCATTTTTTTTCTAATTCCACACCCAAGCCGGAATCGCATGCAGCTAAGCAGAAAAGCGACTCCGCGCCTATATTAAAAACAGTGATGATTGTTATACGCCTACGCGTATGCAACACGCCGATGATTGTAACGCTTGAGAGAATTGGACGCTCTTCAAGCTCTCCCTACTCAAGTCCATACTATGACAAATCATTGCCTGTTGACTCCACCTCCGCATGATATACATATTTACATGTTAAATACATAGAATCTAAGAAGTGATCTAGGAGTAAGTTTTATTTCAATAAATTAATCCCGTTTGGGACATGGTAAAAAGTAGTCGTGTTTCAGTGAAAAACCAAAGAAATTCCATAGTTGTACCAAACACGCATTTGTCCTGGTTTAACGTAGCGTTATTTTCCTTTAAAACTGCTTGCACCTCTTGTAGGCGAGCGTCGTGTTCTTCTCTTGTACTCCCTGATACCACTATATCGTCAATATATATTACTACACCTTCAATTCCAGCCAGTATTTCGGACATAACCCGCTGGAAAATTTCCGACGCACAATTTATGCCGAACATCAGCCTTTTGAATCGCATCAGGCCTCTACTGGTCATAAATGTGGTTATACCACGAGAATCTGGATGAATTTCAATGTGGTGGAATGCGGATGTAATGTCTAGTTTTGAAAAGAATTTCGAACCCCGTAACTTGTTCAGTAATGTGTCGATCATTGGAAGCGGATAATATTCGCGCCGTATAGCTTGGTTAGGGTATTTCATGTTTATGCATAAACGAATATCGCTCTTGCCTTTCGGAACCACTACCATCGGAGATATCCACTCCGGTGGACCTACGGCCGGTTCGATGACATCATTACGCAACATTTGTAATATTTTGTTGTCCACTTTCTCCTCCATTGCAACTGGTATTCTTAAGTATGCTATTTTTCGCGGAGGTATGTTCGGTTCTATTGACAGTTTAATTTGAACGTTGGGGAACTTTGGAAAAACACCGTCTCTCACATCGATGTTAGCAACGTCAAGGCCAACCTTCAGAATTTTGAGTTCTTCCGCAGTACTTTTACAGAGCAAAGATTTATTTGCTCCCTCAATGGTAAAAAATTCAGCGAAGGTTTTTGGTTTAGTTTCATTAATCGAAATCCAAGCTTCAAATGTCATTGTAATACGCAAAGGAACTTGACTGGCGTATGCAGTAAGCCGTCGATCGCAATGAGATCTCTTATTATATAACTTTGCCTTGCAATCAACAAGAACCTTTAAATCATCCTCCGTGATTGTGTTTATAGCAGCACCAGAGTCTATTAGGAACGCCACTGGATACTCATCGATTCTGCAGACTATTACTCCGTCATTTTTCATATTCTCCTAATTTTAATAAAGAAATTAAATGCAACATTCATGTAAGTATTCTTTATTATTTTTTGTTACTGTATGATTAAAAAAATACATCAATAGTGTTATCGGAAAATCAAAAGGTGCGATGAGACTTCAACATTCTTTAAAAAAAATAAAATCTTAATTGTAAGAAAACAAGTTGAATTGGGATGAAAACGGTAAGTAAAATAAGAAACAAAAAATTCACTCTACCTTCAACGCTGGGCTTGGACGCCGAGATGGACCTTCTTGGGGATCTTCCCAGTAATGGTAACCGGGTTGACGGCGTTCATCCTCTCGCAACAAGTTGGCTTCATCAGCTCTAGGCTTCCAATTTCTTGCCTTTTCTTGAAAAAAATTACGTCTTGATCTGCACTTTCTGGCAAAATGGCCAATACGTCCACATTCGTTACAGCGAGCATTCCTGGCGGGGCATTCCCGAGAATCGTTACGATGCTTCCGCGAGCCGCAATTTCCATATTCAATTTTGCTACAGCGTTGCTCCCACCTTCTTTCGCGTGGTCTAATGTGTGCAGGTCTGTAGTTCCCCTTCCATTCTTGTCTAACGGCAGCCACAGTAGCAGAATCGTTATCCGATCTGAACAGCAGATCTTTTCCTTTTTGTTTTAGTAACATTTCTCGATTTATGGCGTAGTTAGTCAGTTCATCGAGATTCATCGTATTTTCGAGACCTTTATCCTTGATTCTTTCGTCCCGGGCTCCTATTGTCACCTGATGTAATATTTCCACCTCTTCTCGAGCACCGAAGGAACAATGGGCGGCTTGTGTACGTAGTTTCAAGATGAAATGGTTGAAAGACTCGTCCGGTGTTTGTTTTAATGAACGAAATATCTCCAGCTCGATACGTTCGTTGCGCTTTCCCACAAAAAAATTGTTTAAACGCTTGACTGCATTGTCATATTCCGGCGTTTCTGGTACTGAAAGTGGCACTCTAACCGGCCCTGGAAGAATTTCACCAGCTACCGGACCCAAGTGATTATAAATTCTCTGAAGACCACGACCACCTCTTGCCAACAATAGGAGAAGTTTTTCGCGTTGTGATTCTATCTTCCTGAGCTCTATAATAAGCTCAAATGCTTTGAACCATTCTTCCCATTCGCGGCGCAAATCGGAAGGGGGAACTGTATCGCAAAACGCCTCCAATGGCCAATTCTTATCTGGATTCATCTTGATTAATCCTACCGGCTGTGCCAATTTGTCGGATCGCACCGAACTATAGAAGAAGCCCACCAACGCTTTACGTAATTCGCGGACTAGCCCGTGACACGCGACTGCTATCGCGAATGCTCAAGCACTTACTGACTCTAAAACCGTCGTCTCGACTTCTCCTTTACCGACGCTTCCATGTAGTCATATATATATATATATATATATATATATATATATATATATATATATATATATATATATATATATATATATATATATATATATATATATATATATATATATATATATATATATATATATATATATATATATATATATATATATATATATATATATATATATATATATATATATA